>NC_057812.1:473659933-473667281 GCF_018294505.1 Triticum aestivum | reverse complement strand
CTGTTTTATTAAATTTCGATGTTTATGAAAAACCCAAGTTGCACCTAAAATATTTCTAATACTTAAGCCACTACCGCAATTAACTTGGCACCTAATATAAAATCATTTGAAATTGTTTATTATTTTATAATCATTTAACTAATTGTTTTGCTACTATTATATTCATTTTGAGTACTTACATATTTTATACAAGTGTGGTTTCTCCACCATAATTACCTACGCATTATTTGGCACAACCAGAACATTTTAGTTTTATTATTTGAAAACTTTTATTGTTTGCCTATTTTTGAATTTGAATTTGAATCGGTTTCGAACTAACTCGAGATTAGCAACTATAAACGAGGTGACGTGGCACCATTAGCAGAGGATCACTGTAGCTTAATTACCCGGGCGTCACAATTCTCCTCCACTACAAGAAATCTCGTCCCGAGATTTAAGAGGTAGTGAAAGGGGGGAAGGTTTGGTAACGAATCTAGCTGGTCTTCTCATTCTGGCTTGCTCTTCTCGAAGAGATTGGTCCAATACATTGACGTCTTCATTTCTCCGCTTTAGGTCATCATGATGAAGTCGACATCCTTTCTTCGGGATCTTCATCGTATTTACGAATAGGTAACGAGGCATATTGGCAACGATAGTATGTTATAAGGGTAATGATCTGGGATTAACCCATGAATGAGCATATGAGTACCTCTCGAGTTGAACAAATAAACACATCGAGAGTAAAGTTGGAAGGTACAATAAGAAGTTTCAGGCAGCCAGGCAATCGTTCAATGCCTAGTCAGAAGGTGAAAGTGGTTTTAAAGCCACGGAATAATTATTGTGTCTGATGCCAGAATTGAGCATTAGGAAGGTGACCCGTGAATTACATACGAAGTCAAGCGTGGGGAATAACTTTGGAAACCGGGGGTGTACAGGAGAGTCAGGTTTTGATCCTGTGGAACTGTGGGTTATGGGCCCACCATGTGGGTTAAAAGTTGGAAGGGTGGAGACGTCTTGCGTGATCATGCAAGCAAGGCAAGTCAGAGGCTAGCCTGTCGATTATGTCGACAACAACGACGGTACCAAGGGCGAGGGACGAAGAGAACCATTTTCCTGCTCGTTGAAACGAGGCGGACCAATAGGCAAGGTTCCCGTCCATCGGTGGTTACCGGAATGTCATCAACAATAGTAACAAGGTCTTGCTGACCGAGTTGTACATCGAGGGGTTTGCACAAGTAGTGGATTATTACTGCTTATATCATATAGATCATAGAAAAGGTTTAAACAAACCAATGGAAGGAAAATATGATCATCAGATTGAACAGAACAATGGAAAGGAAAATATGTTTAAACACATATTTCGAGGGTATATCCTTCCCAAGGATAAGCAGAGCAAGATATCCATGACAGGATATAAAGTAGAAAACCATTTAGGTAAGGGGGGAGGAATCTCATGATATTACTCATACAACGGTGTTAGGATAATTGATAATTAAAATATAGCATCGTGCTTCAAACGTGCCTGTTGAAAATCGGAGTACCATTGACATGCTTCGAGATAGCAGTGACATGGTCTTCAGGTGAAGATCAGACTTAGGAAACACGAAGGATCCATCAGGAATAACTTGTAGAATAAGTCTTACAATTTCCTCATGGACGAATGGATAACCTAGCTGAAAAGGAATCTATAATGATAGGTCCTCCAGCCGGGGGGGGGGTGCTAGGCATGACATCCTGTTACCAGGTCATCAAAGGGCCAACAACATAACTCTTGGAAAGTTGTCCCAACCATCATATCTGACCGAGATTCAGATCCGATTGGTGTAATGATACCTCAGACTCAGGATGTCCGAGAATAAAAGGTGCAACACAAATAGACGAAATGACATTTCAGGATTCTCAGGGAATGAACTATGGAAGTGGGTTCCTGAAACAATAGTTCATCATTAAACCAAGGAGAGGAGGAGGTGGCTGATGGGCTCAGCGATAATCCATCGAGATTTCCAAAAGATGGATTTCCACCATTAAGTGAACAAGGAGATAACATTTGTCAGATCAACTGATATAAGGAAGTACGCTCGAGGAAAACATACACAATTAAACATTGGTTGAAGGGTGCGCCCGAAGTACAGGTTGGGTTGCACGACCAATGTTAGAATGGTGATTCAATTAGCGAAGGACTTAGAATGAACTATCGCCCATTCACTTCCAAGCAATAGGGTTGTTAGAAGTTTTGAATTCACACGTCATAGCTCCATTGTCGGTATTCCGGTTGAAAACAATACGGGGACCAAGGAATGAACGAAGATGGCAAGAAATATTATGTTATGAAGAATTATTAAGAGGTGGTGAAATTCTCACCACATTCTTGACAAAAAGAGATGGTAATACTACCGAGGTAAGGAAGATCGACTGCTGGTTAGCAGTGATCTCAAGGTTTACACCAAACACGAACAAGTTGTGTTGAACGGAAGGCAATAAAGTGGTCGATGAGAACAGGAATCATCGAGGGGCAAGGATGGTATTACCCATCATGAATTCAACTGAATTCCCGGAAGAGCTCATAAGGTTGATGATGATCACGACACAAGTGCCGAGAGTTTCCATGCCGATGTGATCAATCAGCGACGACATCAAGTCAAAGTAATGATGAAGCAAGAGGTTAATGGAACCACGGTTATGGCATAAACTCGAACTCAAGCTTGTTGTTTAAGGTGAAAGGGAATGACGAGGAAAATCGACGTAAGCTTAATTCATCGTCGAAAATTGTGCTCCGAGAAGAAGGACCCGGTAGCACAGTTAATATTTAGCAGGATAATGATATAGCCGATCAGGCTAGGAATGATGTGATCGGGTACAAATTCGTACTTATAGAAGCTTACTGAAGAGTTGTTGAACCGTAGAGCGGACTCGGTTCAGTTATCGGTGTCTTTGAGTGTTCAATAACTCAGAGCCCGCGAAAAATTGGAATCAGTGGGAAGGTAGCACTTGATGAAGAACTCATAAAAAAAGTTATGCAGTTCCATGATAATCTCGAGATACCAGGGGGGTAATACTCGACACAAGATCAAAGTAAAGGTTGGTCTGGTGTATTGATCCATAGAAGACAATTGTTTTAACTTGTCCGTGAAATGAGATCAAAGAAGAACAATCATGGTCGGAACCACGATTGCAAAAGGTCAGATCCTAGATATAAGAGGAGCTTATACCAAAGGAATAATTCATTTAAGAGAAGCTTTAATGATAAGATCTACATCGTGTCCATGGGCATGAACACAAGTTCAAGGTCGACTCCCACTTCTCCAATGCATAACCTTTCATTCACTTCTCACGTTCGATGAAGTTGCAGTGTTGAAATTTTATCTGGCGAAGCACCAGAAGAGTATGACTCGTGAAAACTTTCGGGTTCACATGGTTTAGAGAAGGCATATGTTCAACCCATAGGGGCTTCTTAGAAACATATACCACAAGTTTCAAGAGTAAATAACACAAGCCCGAAAACAGAGCATGGTTGGCCAAGCAGAGGATACAACTTAACAAAGGCATTATGTATCAGGGGAAGAACTCATAAAGTGATCAAATGTGAAGGACACTGTCGGATAACAATCCAACAAAGGACTTGATGGTCCACAAAGGATCTGATACGAGTATCGGTACTCAACTAGAGGGAGAAGAATGCAAGGAGATCAGATTATAGAAACAACTGACTAACTCAATTGTCAAATGCAAAGGAATTATGATTTCCAAATCAAGGGATCAGAAGCAATGCTCTGATTAGGGATGGATAAGTTGAATAGCCTTAGGGTATAATCAACGACAATTGGATTGGTCGAGAACCAATTCCAGTTAAAAGAATGGCAGCTCAGCCAGAAAGGTAATTTATAAGGATCAATGATGTTTGCGGGTATTCGCAAACATATTGAGTCAACAGACTCAAAATGATAATGACAAGGAATGTCATTAAGACTACGAGACTTATGGGATTAACCATAATGCAAGCAAGCAAGAATTTCAAGAGCCAAAGGCTCCAGAGGATTCTCGGAAGATCAAATAGTATTTTGAAGAATTTTGTGTAACACATGAACAACAGGGGATGAGCGGATACTCGACAAGTGCGAGTATTTATTTGAGGGGGTATTCATGTAGTAAGGAACTGCTAGGCAGTAGGCACAAAGTATTCTCGGATCAATAGAGAAAACTTCGGGGTATCTTGTAATAACAAGATCACTGGGGGATGATCGTATGAATGGCAAGTGTAAGTAGTTATCCATACGGATTTATCGGTGGCCAGGAATAGCAAAAGTGATGGGCACAAAGTCTCGAGAGAATATCAAAGAGTATCTCCGAATTCTTCTGATTAGCAGACGATCATCTGAAGTGAGGGGCTCTCCGGGAGAAAGTACTCGCGAGAACCTAAAGTTAGTTTTGTTATTAGCAAAATCGTTTAACCCGAATAGAAGAGAGTTCAGAATCCCGGAGTAAAGATCGAGGAGTAAAAGATCCTAATACCACCCAATGGCGACGTGTGCCCGTAAGACACACAGCCATGTTAGTAAAAGTTTTGCAATGTCTAGACTCGACTTCGGCCAAGGAGTTGGAAGGGGGATTCCTACAGGCAGTCGGCTCTGATACCAACTTGTGACGCCCCCGATTTAATCGTACACTAATCATGCACGCAAATGTGTACGATCAAGATCAGGGACTCACGGGAAGATATCACAACACAACTCTACAAATAAAATAAGTCATACAAGCATCATAATACAAGCCAGGGGCCTCGAGGGCTCGAATACAAGTGCTCGATCATAGACGAGTCAGCGGAAGCAACAATATCTGAGTACAGACATAAGTTAAACAGGGTGCCATAAGATGGCTAGCACAAACTGGGATACAGATCGAAAGAGGAGCAGGCCTCCTGCCTGGGATCCTCCTAGGTCACTCCTGGTCGTCATCAGCGGGCAGCACGTAGTAGTAGGCACCTCCGGTGTACTAGGGGTCGTCGTCGACGGTGGCGTCTGGCTCCTGGACTCCAACATCTGGTTGCGACAACCAGGTAGAAGGGAAAGGGGAAAAGAGGGAGAAAAGCAACCGTGAGTACTCATCCAAAGTACTCGCAAGCAAGGAGCTACACTACATATGCATGGGTATATGTGTAAGGAGGCCATATCGGTGGACTGAACTGCAGAATGCCAGAATAAGAGGGGGATAGCTAATCCTGTCGAAGACTACGCTTCTGGTAGCCTCCGTCTTGCAGCATATAGAAGACAGTAGATTGTAGTCCTCCAAGTAGCATCTCCAAGTAGCATCTCCAAGCAGCATCTCCGGTAGCATCGCATAGCATAATCCTACCCGGCGATCCTCTCCTCGTCGCCCTGCGGAAAAGCGATCACCGGGTTGTCTGTGGAACTTGTAAGGGTGTGTTTTATTAAGTATCCGGTTCTAGTTGTCATAAGCTCAAGGTACAACTCCAAGTCGTCCTGTTACCGAAGATCACGGCTATTCGAATAGATTAAACTTCCCTGCAGGGGTGCACCACATAGCCCAACACGCTCGATCCCATTTGGCCGGACACACTTTCCTGGGTCATGCCCGGCATCGGAAGATCAACACGTCGCAGCCCCACCTAGGCACAACAGAGAGGCCAGCACGCCGGTCTAAACCTAAGCGCGCAGGGGTCTGGGCCCATCGCCCTGAGCACACCTGCACGTTGCGTGGGCGGCCGGAAGCAGACCTAGCCTAGTGGCGTTCCAGTCCAATCCGGCGCGCGCCGCTCCGTCGCTGACGTCTGAAGTGCTTCGGCTGATACCACGACGTCGGGATACCCATAACTACTCCCACGTAGATGGTTAGTGCATATAGGCTCGTAGCCAGACTCAGATCAAATACCAAGATCTCGTTAAGCGTGTTAAGTATCCGCGAACGCCGAACAGGGCCAGGCCCACCTGTCTCCTAGGTGGTCTCAACCTGCCCTGTCGCTCCGCCACAAAGTAACAGTCGAGGGCCGTCGGGAACCCAGGCCCACCTCTACCGGGATGGAGCCACCTGTCCTTTCAGCCCCCTCGTCAGAATCACTTTCGGGTACCCAATGAGCTGACCCGACTTTAGTCACCATCTGTATAGTATGTAGGTATGTATAGTATATACCCGTGATCACCTCCCAAGTGATCACGGCCCGATAGTATAGCAAGGCAGACTGACAAGAATGTAGGGCCAATGATGATAAACTAGCATCCTATACTAAGCATATAGGATTGCAGGTAATGTATCAACAGATGTAGCGACAATGTCAGGCTATGCATCAGAATAGGATTAACGAAAGCAGTAACATGCTACACTACTCTAATGCAAGCAGTATAGAGAAGAGTAGGCGATATCTGGTGATCAAGGGGGGGGCTTGCCTGGTTGCTCTGGCAAGAGAGAGGGGTCGTCGGTGACGTAGTCGTACTCGGTGGCATCAGCGTCGGTCTCGTAGTCTACCGGAGAGAAGAGGGGGAAGAAATAATGAATACAGAGCAAAAAAAGCATCACAAAATATAACAAGGCAATACGCGGTGTTCGGTGTGCCCTAACGCGGTAGTAGGTGATACCGGTGAAGGGGGGAAAACATCCGGGAAAGTATTCCCGGTGTTTCGTGTTTTCGGGCAGAGGAGCCGGAGGGGAAAGTTGCGGGTTCGATAGGTTAGAGGGGTGTGGCGGACGAACGGGCTGCGTATCCGGAATCGTCTCGTCGTTCTGAGCAACTTTCATGTAGAAAGTATGTTCATCCGAGTTACGGATTAAAAGATATGATTTTCTAAAGATTTAAATCATTTTCTGATTTTATTTATTCATTTAAATCCAACCTTATCCAAAACAGTGTTTGCTGACGTCATCATGACGTCAGCATGACGTCAGCAGTCAACAGGGGCGTTGACTGGTCAAACTGACGTGTGGGTCCCAGCTGTCATTGACTGTTAACTAACCTAATAGATTAATTAACTAACTAGGTGATTAGGTTAATCCAATCAGGATCAATTAAGTTAATTATTTCTTTAATTAATTAACTAATTAATATTTTAATTATTTTAATTATTTATTTATTTATTTTATTAAATATTTTTTTTTAATTTTCGTTCTAGGGCCTGGGCCCCTCATGTCATAGGCACAGGGGCCATAGTGGATCCGGGCAGTGGTTAACGGGGCGGGCGCTGGTTGCGGGCGCTCGTGCCCGAGGGAGCGCGGCGGTGCAATGCCACCGGGGCACGGCGGCAGATCAAGGCCGCGGCGCAGCAACGGTTGAGGCGGGACGGCGCGGTAGTAGCGGCCAGGGGGAGCGGCGGGCACCCGCGGCAAGCTGCGCGGGGCCGACGAGCTAGGCGAGCAGCGGGGG
>NC_057812.1:473659523-473659804 GCF_018294505.1 Triticum aestivum | reverse complement strand
GTTCTAGGGCCTGGGCCCCTCATGTCATAGGCACAGGGGCCATAGTGGATCCGGGCAGTGGTTAACGGGGCGGGCGCTGGTTGCGGGCGCTCGTGCCCGAGGGAGCGCGGCGGTGCAAGGCCACCGGGGCACGGCGGCAGATCAAGGCCGCGGCGCAGCAACGGTTGAGGCGGGACGGCGCGGTAGTAGCGGCCAGGGGGAGCGGCGGGCACCCGCGGCAAGCTGCGCGGGGCCGACGAGCTAGGCGAGCAGCGGGGGACGAGGCCGCGTCGGGGGCTCGC
>NC_057812.1:473624467-473658838 GCF_018294505.1 Triticum aestivum | reverse complement strand
TTGTTAGTTTGTTTTTCTATTTTATTTCTTTTCTTCTTTTCTGTTTTATTAAATTTCGATGTTTATGAAAAACCCAAGTTGCACCTAAAATATTTCTAATACTTAAGCCACTACCGCAATTAACTTGGCACCTAATATAAAATCATTTGAAATTGTTTATTATTTTATAATCATTTAACTAATTGTTTTGCTACTATTATATTCATTTTGAGTACTTACATATTTTATACAAGTGTGGTTTCTCCACCATAATTACCTACGCATTATTTGGCACAACCAGAACATTTTAGTTTTATTATTTGAAAACTTTTATTGTTTGCCTATTTTTGAATTTGAATTTGAATCGGTTTCGAACTAACTCGAGATTAGCAACTATAAACGAGGTGACGTGGCACCATTAGCAGAGGATCACTGTAGCTTAATTACCCGGGCGTCACAATGTGCGCCTCGGTCTCTGGTTGCCCCGGAGGCGCGGCTGGTGGGGGTTTGGCTTTGTTCTTGGCTTGCAGTATCGACCTTGCCAGCCTCGCCTGGCCGGCAAGGGACACTCCTCTTGGAACCTTGATTTATATGCTTGGCTTAATCTTCTTGATCTGCTCCTGGATCTCACGAAGAGCGGTTCTTTTTAGCTTGTCCTTGTGTTACGCTTTAGTGTTGAATATATAACTGCCAACACGCCTGAGTATAGGTTTGGTCAACAAATGCACATGTTTGTTGCATAGACATGAGCCCCCGGGTCTGGCCCATACGTGTTGCCGGGCATCATTGGGGTAGGCCCCAACAAATACACTAGCGAACACTTTGGCCATACCGCAATGGGATCCATGTCTTCCTGGATATCTTCCTTGCTTCTTCATTAACCTATGATTGAATCCGTTTTCGGTTTTCCCGCGAGTCGTGCTAAACGACGTGGGGTTATCCACGTTGTGGCCCGCGGGCCATCCACGTTCACGTGGAGGTAACTGCCATTTTGCTCATCCCACTACTCCTGCCATTTCCGCCATGTATGCCACATGCATTGCGCAGGGTTGGCGGTGGACGTGTAGAGCGTGAGAATGATTGCCATGGCTGAAAGCCCAGCACCGTGGATAGGCGCAGGAGGGCAGTCGTTGATTCTGACGTTGTTAGCAACATAGAGGGACCGGATTGGTGGAGTGGGGCGGTTGCCTGTTGGGCGGTGAGGAGCTAGCCCCCGGCCATGCTCCGCTATAAAAGGAGGTGTGGGGGAAGAGCTCACCCACACACATCTTCTCCTTCTTCTTCTTGTGTTCTTCTCCCACTATGGTGAGGGGAAGAGGACGTGGTCGAGCTCCAGTAGTGGCGAAAAGGGTCTCTTCTCGGTAGCGCCTCCCTGCCTTAGCTGGAGATGAAGTGGCAGAATCCAGCGCACAAGGCGGTGCCGTAGGATGTGGGCGCATCCGGCATGGCGCTCGGGGCCGAGGAGGATGCGGTGGCGGCCCTGTTACTCCCCATCCAGTTGTTCCAGCTCCAATGGAAGGCCATGTCTGGGCCACGCTGCTGGAGTTCATTGTCAGGCTGTGCTAGCCTCCGCGCAGCCATCTTCGGCTTCCTAGTCCTTTTGCAAGGGTAATGGAGGTTGAACAGTCGTACGTGTTGAAGCTGCACATGACGGGCTATTGTAATGGCAACATGCGGGCAGACGTGGAGTTCCCAGCGCCTCATGTCATGCTTCTCCACCGTGGCTGGAAAACCTTTGCTCGTGCCCATAGCTTGGTGGAGGGGCATGTCCTCCATTTTAAGTCAGTGGAGGTAGACCTGCTCTCCTTCAAGGTCTTCGGGAATTCGGGTGCTCGCTTAGGGTGCTGCGCGGAGAGCTCGGCCTATGAAGAAAGCTCTTCCTCGAGCGACTGCAACAAGGAGGATAGTGACGGCGATGACGACGGTGCCAAGCTGGAGACGGTGGCTCGGACTCGAGCTGAGCGCCAGTCGCACCGTCACCATCAGCTAGACACCAGCATCACCATCATCTGCACCTGGCCTTCTCCCCGGCAAAGCGATTTGCCGGGGTGTTGGGTGTGGATGCCTCCGCCTTCTCTGGCTGGAATCTGGCAGGCTCCCTCGTGGACTCCGGCTTCATCTTCCCTGCTGGTGTCCCTCCTGCCGCGTTTCGCTGGTCCTGGTAGTGGTGACCAGGGCATCGCCTAGCTGCTCCTTCCGTCCGTCCTCTTCGTCCTCGCCCTCCTGATCTTGTGAAGCTTCGTCCCGCGGGCCCTGACGGGGTCAGCCTGGGCTTCTGCCCAGGCACTTCTTTTGCCCTCTTCACCTCCCACTATAGATCCTAGGAGGAGAGGGACAAGAAAGGCACTACGGGGCAACTATCTTTTTTCAATTCAAAAGATGTAGGCATCCGCCAAATTTTAGTTTAAATTATGTAATCCCCCGCCCATATTTGTACCCTTTATGGTCTGTACTTGTCCATCTTCGTATTAATGAAAAACAATATGCTTGTCGGGTGTTTGGGCATGTATCATGTCCATGCCGAGGAATGACTCCTCATTATTTCCCAATAAGCAAATCTTTCTGCCAAGATATCTTGTCGCCGGTCCCTTCCCACGCTGCTGCAGGAATCGACCTGACGGGCTGGGAGCGTGGAAGGGAACCGGCCCTTGTTAACCCTTCTCCAAATGCTACTGCAACCACCCTGACTGAAGTAATACTTTGAATCAAAAAAGGGTGGCAGCACAAATGTTGAGGGTGATAAGGTTTTTCTATGCACAAGTTTTTCACACAGAGGTACACTATGGATGGCTAGGGGAACTTATCTGCTTTACATTGCCGGGGGTCGATATGCAAGCTTGTTCTCATTTTTTCTCCTCGGGAGTTTATCCGCGGCAAGGGCCCTGTAGGTAGTACAGGGGGAAAACAGCAGCATACGACCCTCTCTAAATGATCATAGCAAAGGCATACTAAATTAAACATGCATGCAAGTTCTATGCGCCAAGGCTTCATTTTATTGACTTTGCATAGGGTCTGCGCCTGGCTTTGTACAAAGGGTTACATGCACATCGTCAAGGCTTGTACAAAAGGTGGTTGTCAGGGCTGAGCCCGGCAGCCGTGCCTTACGGGTAGAAGTTGAGAAGATGCTCAATATTCCATGAGTTTTGCAATTTAATGTGACCTTCGATCTCCCGACGGACCGCGCCAGGTCCGGTGGCTTGTGCTACCCGGTAAGGGCCTTCCCACTTCGGTGTCAACTTATTTGAACCCTTGGCGGATTGAACACGCCTAAGGACAAGGTCGCCTTCCTCAAGGCTTCGGGCATGAATCCTGCAGCTATGATAGCAGCGCAGGGCTTGCTGGTAGCGTGCAACACGCACATCGGCCTGAAGACCATATTCCTCGAGGAGCACGGCATTGTCATGCCGAAGCTGCTCGTGCTCTTCTTCATCATATGCAAGTACTTGAGGTGACCCGTATATGACTTCCATGGGGAGCACTGCTTCTGCCCCATACACTAGGGAGAAGGGAGTCTAGCCGGTGGCTCAATTTGGTGTTGTACGGAGGGACCAAAGAGCCACCGGCAGCTCATCAATCCAACGTCTGCCGCATTTCTGCAACTTATCAAAAGTTCTCGTCTTGAGCCCACACAATACTTCAACATTCATCCTCTCAGCTTGCCCATTGCTCCGGGGATGAGCAACAAAGGCAAAGGAGACCTTGCTCCCAAGGTTTCAGCCGTACTGCATGAAGGTGCGGCTCGTGAATTGGGGGTCATTATCAGTGATCACTCTGGCGGGTACTCCAAAATAGCACACCAATCCTTTCAAGAACTTGACAGCTGATTGTGCGGTCACCTTCCTCACTGGTTCCACTTCTGGCCAGTTTGTAAACTTGTCGGTTGCGACGTACAAGAATTCAGAGCCCCCGGTAGCACGGGGGAAGGGGCCCAAGATATCGATCCTCCAGACCAAAAATGGCCAGGATAAAGGGATCGCGTGGATAGGTTGAGCTGGTTGATGGATGTTCTTGGAGTGGAACTGGCAGGCTTCACATTTGGTGACTAGCTCAGTTGCATCCTGGCTGTGGGCCAGTAGAAACCCTGCCGGAAGGCTTTTCTCACCAGGGCTCTTGATCCAATGTTAGAGCCACACATACCCCCATGTATCTCCGCCAACAGCTTCAGCCCATCTTCCCGGCAGATGCACTTCAATTTCACCCTGTTTGGCATCTTTCTATATAGTGTGTCATCGACAAACTAGTACATACTGGATCGTCTGGCTATTCTTTCAGCTTCCTCTTTCCCTTCGGGAAGTTCTCCTATTTGAAGGAAACGAACTATGTGCTGCACCCAAGTTGGAGCATGGGGCTTGACAACAAGGACTAAATGCACCTCTTCATTCGTCGGAGCGCTCCCTTCGATCGGCAGCTTCGGGAAGTTCTCCCGGAAAATTCTTGTCGGAGTTCAGCTTTCTCCTTTTTTGGCATCGTTGAAGGGGACACTTATGGTTGAGTTAGATGGAGGACAAAAGTCCCTGGTTCCACAGGGAGCTTTGCATGGCATACTTTGACAAGTGATCGGTGATGTCATTTTCTGCTCGCGGCACGTGCTCCGCTTGCAACCCATCAAAGTGTTCTTCCAACTTTCTCACTTCCTCCACATATGCCTCCATCAACGAGCTTTGATAATTTTTGTTAACTTGCCTTACTACTAGTTGAGAATCTCCGCGAATTATTAGTTTCTTGATTCCCAATTCCACTACGATTCTGAGTCCGGCAAGGAGCCCCTCATATTCAGTAGTGTTGTTGGTGGCCTTCTCCTGGGGAAAGTGCATTTGTATCACATATTTGTGATGTTCTCTGGTGGGCGCGACAAGAAGCACACCCGCTTCGGCGCCCTGCAATGAGAAAGCACCATCAAAATACACGATCCACTCCCGAGGCACCTCCTTGCTGGGGAGAACTGGCTCTGGTACTTCTTCGTCTTGGTGGGCGTCCATTCTGCAATGAAATCTGCCAATGCTCTTCTCTGAATAGTTGAAGTGCTCTCATATTTTAAGCCAAATCTTGACAATTCTAGTGCCCACTCGACTATTCTGCATGTGGCTTCGGGATTCCTCAATATGCGCTTGACCTAGCCCCCTATAACAGGGAGATGACAAAGTACACTGGCCGCTGCACCACTTTCTTCCTTGCCGCAGTTTTGGTATTGCCTTCGCTGGCTAGCTCTGCCTCCCTCTGTCTGTGTCCAGTCCTGCCGCGACTGGTTCAGTTCCATCTCCGGAGGAGACAGTTGCTGCGGCTGCTTCCTCATCCACTTCTTGCTACAGCACTGCACTAACCACTTGATTCGTTGCCGCTAAGTATAGCAACAATGGTTCTTGTGGTTTAGGCGCAACTAAGGTGGGAGTAGAGGAAATATAGGTTTGCAAGTCTTGCAGCGCTGCTTCTGCTTCCGGGGTCCACTTCACTGGGCCGGCCTTCTTCAAGATTTTGAAGAAGGGCAAGGCACGCTCGGTAGACATGGAGATGAATCTACTCGGTGCGATAACGCATCCAGTAAAACTCCTCACCTCTTTAACAGTCTTGGGTGCTTGAATTTGCTCCATTGCCCTGATCTTGTCGGGGTTTGCCTCTATGCCCCGCTGGGACACAAAGAAACCAAGGAGCTTGCCAGATGGGACACCAAACACACAGTTTTCAAGGTTTAGCTTCAAATTGATCTTGCGCAGATTTGCAAAGGTCTCTTCCAAGTCTTGGATGAGCATTGATCTATCCCTGGTCTTGACCATTATATCATACATATAAGCTTCTACATTCTTGTGTAGCTGGGGCTCGAAGCCAATCTGCACTACCCTTGCAAAAGTGGACCCGACGCTCTTTAACCCGAAGGGCATTCGTACAAAGCAGTACGTGCCACATGGAGTTATGAACGTGGTCTTCTCTTCATCTTCCCTGTTGAACTGTTGCCTGAAACTTATTACAAAACTTCTTGCTGGCCGTCTGCAGAAAGTTATCATGTCTTTGTTACATACAAACTAATACGGGTTTATTAAAGGGCGAACAATTAACGACTATCTTGCATGGGCCTTTGAGTACACTTTTCAGTGTGCGAAGTCTAGTAATGAAGTGACACTACTAGGAAAATGCTTATAGACAGTAGCATAGTAGTAGCGCTTTTTATAATAAAGCGCTGCTACTACTTATCAGTAGCGCTTTTTTAGTAAAAAAAATGCTACTACTACAATTGCCAGGCCGTTGCCGGCAGGCCAGGCATAATAGTAGCGCTTTTATGTATGAAGCGCTACTGCTACCGAACGTAGAAGTAGCGCTTTCTACATATAAGCGCTACTACTACGGACTCTTTATCCAGCCCAACGGCCCACGCTCGACCTCTCTCTCTAACTCCCCCGCCCTCACACACTCACTCGCCTCTCTCCACCATCGTCGCCGCGGCCCTCGCCCGCGCCGGCTCTGCTCCTCCGCCGGCCACCCTCCCCCGCGCCAGCCTCCTCCCTCGCTGGCCACCTCGCCCGCGCCGGCTCTGCTCCCCCGCCGGCCTCCTCCCTGGGCCGGCCTCCTCCCCCGCCGGCCTCCTCCACCACCGTGAGGTACTCCTCCCCTCTCCATTTAGTTCATTAGGTTAGGTAACTTAGGTGAACTTAGTTAATTATCTCAGGTGAATTTAGTTAATTAACTTAGATGTTTTTTAGTTAGGGAAGTAGGTTAGGTAACTAATTAAGTAGATGCTAATTTAGGGTAGTGGTGTTTAGTTTAAAGAAAAAATTCAATATAGTTTTTTTTACTATTTCTTAGTAAGTGTTTAATAGAATTAGTTAGAAAATTAATAGAACTAGTTAAACTAGTTTATTTTTAGTAAGTACTAGTTTATTTTATTTATAGTAAGTGCTTAGTTGAACTAGTTGAATTAATAAAACTAGTTTATTTTTAGTAAGAAAATTTAGGTATATGAGATTTGATGATCTAATTAAAGTTTTACTATAGAACTAGTTTATTTTTAGTAAGAAAATTAATAGAACTAGTTTATTTTTTAGTTAAACTAATTATTCCCGCATCGACGTCGATGATGCCTATCCCGCATCCTCGTCGTCGACTCGGCGGAGGAGGCCTGGGCTTGGTGAGGAGCCATGTCCGGGACTGGGCTCCGTCGGGCTGGTACTGGGAGGTGCTACCTTCTAGGGGGCGTAGCTTGTTGAGGAGCTAGCCTGTCGTTGACCCGAACCTTCTTTGGTGGCAGTCGGGTGGGCCAGTGATGGTGCGGAGGCTTGAGGACCCCGCGGAGGTGGTACGTCACCGTGTCAGTGAGGAGGACGAGCAATCCGTCGCTACATGGTTGCGTTGGAGGGAAGGTTCTCCAATACCCGGGAGGTTCTTCAGGGTTCTCACTAGAGCTATTATCCTGTGATAGTTCCTTCTCTTTCGGTGTCCACCGCCTGCGCTGATACTCGTCGTTTGCTACGGTTTTAGCTGTATTAGTGATGTTATATGTATGATACTATTCGAGATCTATTAGTGATAATATTCGACGATGTATGGACGAAAGAGATGGTTTAGTTTTGCTTATTGAATGAATGCTAATTTGAATACTAATTTATTTTGCGATTTGGTTTTGCTTATTGAATGCTCAAATTGGAAAACTACTCCATCAAGTTTGAATGCTCATATGATGTAGATATAAACATGTATATCTTGTGTTGCTCAAATAGGATATGTGCTTGCCTAAGTGGCCGGCCATGTTTGCAGGTTACACCTCCTATAGTGGCCTATGTTTTGCCGGAGTGTTGATTAATTTCCGTTTCGGCAAATTTTAGGCGCTCGATATGTCCTTTTTTAGGAAAGGTCATGCCGGATTTTTCTATGAATTCTGGCATGACTTGTGCTAGAATATGTAGGAAATATCGAGTGGCCTGGATTTTCTCAAAAAATAATTAAACGACATTTCGGGTTGACTTTAAGTCCGTCGAGGCTCCATCACCGAAGGTCGAAAAATCAGTGAGGGAGTGTATCCACCATATATGAGAGAGGACGAAGAAGCCCGATTGTTGTCGTGGGGGTCATTTTTCCTTCTTTTCCTTGTGCTAGACCTTTGTTATGCACTAGGGGATGGAGGAATAACGACCATCACCGACGATCGAAAAATCTATGAGGGAGTGTATCCACCATATATGAGAGAGGACGAAGAATCCTGACTGTTGTCGTGTGGGTCGTTTCTCCTTCTTCTCCTTGTGCTAGACCTTTGTTATGCACTAGGGAAGAGGAGTAACGACCATCACCGACGGTCACAAATGTCAGAGAGGAATCAGTGAGGGAGAGTCTCCACCATATAGACTCGGCAGACTGATAGTCAACCCATGATGAATAATAATGATCTAATTTAATTTTCATAGTACATACATTGAATTGTACAAGTTTAATCTTTGAATTATGAACATAGGAAATGTCGTCATCCGACGACGAAAGTCTCCCGGGGGAGTGCAGCTGGTGCAACGACGACCGAGCTCTATGCGACAGGCCTCACCTGGACGAAGATCGGCGCTTCAACATTAAGCTCCAGGAGACCTTCGATGTTGAGACGGTACGCAACATTGACAAGTGTTTTTTCGTAATTAATTAAGCAGGAATTCAACTATTTCAACGTGTAATTTTCATATTTTACAATTTGACTAGCTTATCCCATGCCATGCAAGAGGCTATGTCTTGGAGAGGATGGGTTTTGAAGACCATGAAAGTTTCGAAACAAAGAAAATTCACCTAAGGACCCATCATGATATGGATTTTGAAGTAAATCTATATAATTCTGAGAGCGTAACCCATTGGTAGCTTATTTTCATTGTTCAAACAATGTGTGGAACATGGTAGACAAAACCTACTACACCGATGGATCTGAGTTAACTTATCAGGAGAAAAATCACCTGGTCGCATTTTGTACTGATCTTGAGAATTAGAATATCTATTTTAAAACCCCTCCACATTATGGTCAATACGTGCCACTAGTGCACGTATTGAACTACGGTAACATCCATGGAGATGCCATGGTAAGATTTTTTAGTATTACGACATCCGTGCATCTTTTGCATAAATTCTTTTAAAACTTAACTACATTGTTAACTACGAAGTTATTACTATGTTTTTCAACAGAAATCCCGAATGATTGTGTGCCTTATCTGATGTATCAGAATGGTTGCCTTGATGTTTTGAACATACGGCCATGTCATCCTACGAATCTCACCTGTCCATATCGGATATCTAAAAGAAGTGGAGACATGGAAATCAAAGAATGGAAAAAATGTATGGACAGTCGTAAGGAGGTACTTGGAAGCAACATTGTGCGAAAGGCAAGAATTGAAGAGAGGATAATCTCCATTCTCCATAATGGAGAGTCAGGGCCTATCTTGTTTTGTGCTATTTTACCTAAGAGAAGGTAGTAAGTCCTAGTTAATAATACTCATGATCATGTGCTAAGAACAACTAAGTAGGATTGGTTAGATGACTATGATGATGATGTGGTATCGAGTTGAAGTTGTATGATCGATGATGATGAGTATGACTTGTTATTATGATACCAATGATGAGTTATTTATTATGATGATCGATGATGCATGATGCTAAGTTGTTATATGAGCATGATTACTTATTATATATAACAGTGGGTGAAATGAACCTGGATTAGATTCAAGTGAATCCAACATGTGGTGCACATCGAAAGTACTACAAATCCAAACTAGATCAAGTTTGGATTAGAGTAGTACTTTCGACATGCACCACATGTTGCCTCCACTTGAATCTACTCCACATTCATTTCACCCACTGTTATATATAATAAGTAAACATGGTCATAAAATCATATGATGAAAGTACTGTATATAAAAGCACACAATGAAAATAAGCTGTATTTTCAAAAATGCAGGAAAATTTAGCAGCAGCGCTTTTTAGAACAAGCGCTACTGCTACTTACAAGTAGCAGTAGCGATGTCCAAAGGAAAGCACTACTGCTAACTAGGTATAGCAGTAGCGCTCCCTTTCCAGCGCTACTGCTACTAGTTAGCTGTAGCGCCTTAGTGGTAGCGCTCGATCCAGCACTACTGCTATGCATATTTCAAGCGCTACTACTAGGGTTTTCCCTAGTAGTGTGATCATTCTCAAGTTAGATTTTGAAAAAGCGTTTGACTTGATTGAACATGATGTCATCCTACTAATGTTGGAAAAGCTGGGATTTGATTTGAAATGGAGGCACTGGATAAAATCTATACTTACTTCTGGCCATTCTTCGGTGCTCTTAAATGGTACCCCTGGAAAGAGTTTTCATTGCAAGCGTGGTGTGCGTCAAGGCGACCCTCTGTCGCCGCTTTTATTCGCACTGGCTGTTGATTTGCTGTAGTACATAATTAATAATGAATACGCTGAAGGTAGATTGCAGCTTCCGATCGCTCGATCTGGTACGTATCCTATTGTGCAATAAGCGAACGATACTATCTTAATTATGCCAGCTTGTCCGATTCAACTTGCAAACCTTAAATGTGTTCTGAATGATTTTTCCATCTCAACTGGGCTGAGGATCAACTTCCAAAAGTCAAATCTAATTCCTATAAGTATTTCTACTGAGAAGGCTTCAGATCTAGCTAATGTCTTCGGTTGTACAATGGGTGCTCTTCTGTTTACTTACCTTGGATTACAACTCGGTACTACTAAACCCAGCATGACCGAGTTGATGCCCTTAATTGACCGGGTAGAGCGTCGCATCTCAAGTACCACGCCTCTCATGTGTCATGGTTAGAAAATCACACTGATAAATTCACTGGTATCCTCCATAATCACATTTGCGTCTTGCACTTTGGAGCTACTAGTCAAATTCCATGATACTTTTGACAAAATACAGAGAAGATGTCTATGGGAAAAGAAATCTGAACATGGTGAGTCTTGTAACTCTTTAGTTCCTTGGAAAAGAGTGTGATGTCCCAAAGACAAGGGAGGTCTTGGAGTGGTCAACATTAAAGTTCATAATCAAGCGCTCCTCCTGAAGTTCTTGGATAAATTTTATAATCATGCATATCTCCAATGGGTTAAATTACTTTTGGAGTCATACTATACTGGTATTGTACCTCATGCTATTCCGAAGGGTGGTTCATTTTGGTGGTGGTATATAGTTAAACTTATGCCTATCTACAGAGGAGTTGCCAAATGTGAGGTACGGAATGGCTTACATGTATCCATGTCGCATGATAATTGGAATGGTCCAGTCCTGTCTGAAAATTTTGCCTGCTTGTATTCATATACCAAGACCGAAGATATCTCAGTTTGGACGTACTATAAGACTAATGATTTGAGTCAGATATTCCATTCGTCGTTGTCTCCTGAGGCCCTCGATGAGCTACACTATATAGACAGTCTAAAACGGCCACAAATTCTTGAGACAGAAAGTATTGACCATTGGTCATATCCATGGGGACCTGTTTACTCGGCAAAGAAATTCTACACTCACTATCATATACAAATCACATGTCAGGAGCCTTTCAAATGGATATGGAAAGCAAAGCTCCAAATGAAATTAAGGTGTTCACGTGGTTTCTTTTAGCTAATACACTGAACACAAGGAACATGCTGAAAAGAAGACATTTTCATGTTGGGGATACTGAATCATGTGTCCTATGCACTGCTCATGAGGAAGAGACCATTGATCACTTGATCTTTAATTGCCATTTTAGCCAAACTTGCTGGTCCAAGATTGGTATCTCATACAACTCTGGCATCTCAAGGATTGAGGCCACAATCAGGGAAAAGGAATTTTATTCCGATAGACTTTTCTTTGAGATCTTCACCATTAATGCATGGAATATTTGGAAGGAGAGAAATAACTTCATCTTCAAGCAAATTATTCCTTCATATAGAGCTTCGCTTGAGAGGACTAAGGCTGACCTTACTTGGCTTAGATACAGAGTGTCCACTGATCTCAGTGATTATATCGCTTCTTTTGTAAATTCACTTTAGACTTTGCTTTTGTTTTCCTTTTAGGGGACTTCCCTCCCAACCATGTAATTACCTATTATATTTTAATATAGCATAGTAGGCGCCTCTCCTACTATTTTCAGTCAAAGAAAAGAAGGATAGCAAATCACACCCGAAAGTGGAATCAACAATTTGGTCAATGCGCGGCAGGCGAAAAGGGTCTTTTGGACACGCTTTGTTCAAATCTGTGAAATCAATGCAAAGCCTTCATTTCCCGTTTGCCTTGCGCACTACCACTAGATTCGCTAACCAAGTTAGATGTAGTACTCCTCGAACCAACCCAGCTGCTTCAAGTTTCTTGATTTCCTTAGCAATAAATTGCTGCTGCTCCAAAGCATGCTTTCTGACATTCTGCTTGACGGGCCGAGCATGAGGGCAGACATCAAGGTGGTGGATGTCAGATGGTTGCCTAACAAACACATCGACATTCGCCCGCAGGAAGGCAATGAGCACGCTTTTCTATTTGACACCAAATGTGGCGCTGATGGTGAATATACGGTCAGCGCCATCCTGCCTCGCCGTAATCCTCTTCACAGCAGGTGAAGCAACCTTGGGTCTCTTGCTAGTGGAACTCTCCGGCAAGTCATCAACATGTGCAGCGCACTCCGAAGAGGCGCGCTTCTCAGAGTCCTTGCCGACATCTCTACCAGCCTTCTTTTCCTTCTTTGTTTCCTTGGCTGGAGCTGGGGCATCAATTGCCTTAGCTGTTGTCGCATCCCGGTACATCTTTTCGACACATATGTGACACGTCTCCGTTGTATCTATAATTTTTGATTGTTTCATGCCAATATCACTACAAAAAAATACACTTCCGTGATGATACGTGTTTGTCACAGTAGGCCGCATTTTTTGTCATGCATGTACATCCATGACGATTTTATGACATAATCAAGATAGTCATACCTGTGCTGTCGTAGAAGTGTTCCATGACATTACCAAAATTATCATCACGGAAGTGTGCACTTCCATGACGATAAAACGCGCGTCACAGAAGTTCTTTCGTCAAGGGTGACCGACATGTGGCATCCACCGTAACGTAACGCCGTTAAGTTATCGGGTCGGGTTTTGGATCCGATAACCTGTTAACAGCCCCGACAAATCAGGATTTTCCACGTGTAAAATAATCATTGGCTGGAGGAAACATGTGTCGGCTCATCGTTGGGACATATGTCATCCACTCATTGGACAGAAGGCGCCTATGATACGCCGCCACATGGCACGGCCCAACAGAGGCCCATTCCAGTGAAAAGGCCGGCCCGTTTGACTTGGTCAAAAGGTGGCGGGCCGGCCCATGGAAATCCTGTTAACGGCTTGTTCGCATATAGCCCATTTACAGCCCGCTAACCCAAGGCCCATTACACCCTATCCGAATTAGGCCGAGTAGCGTCATCTGGGCCATCCAATATGATTCCAGCCCGTTTTCACTTCTGGCCCATGTATGGCCCATGACGTCTTTCGGCCCATATGAGGCCCTATGTAGCTCTTGGCCTATTAACGGCCCGTGGTGAAACTGGCCCGTAATGAACAATGTATCACTTTACACCCATTAATGGCCCGTGGTGAAGGTGGCCCGTAATGAATAGTGTATCACTTTATACCCATTAACGGCCCGTTATTCCGTTGGGCCATTTCCAGCCCATGATATCTTTCGACCTTCTCAGAGCCCATTTATTCCTGGGCTCATTTCCAGCATTCGTTTACTTACGGCCCGTTATTGTCATTTTCTACTTGTGGGCCAAATTCAGCTCGTGGTTACAGTCGGCCCGTTTTTGGTCCGTTAATACGTTGGGCTGTTTTCGTAGCGTCATCAAATACGAACTATTAACGATGGCCCGTTATGGTCGGCCCATGAACGGACGATTGCAACTCTAGCCTGTTTACGGCCATAATGTGGCCTGTTATTGGCCCATGTTTGGCCAATCGATCATACGGCCCGTATAAGGCCCATTGATGATACGACCAGTAGAAGGCCCATTGTTTCTATGGCCGTAGATGGCCCATTGTTTCTACGGCCCGTAGAAGGCCTACTGTTTCTACTGCCCATAGAAGGCCCACTATTTCTACGGCCTGTAGGAGGCCCAGTGTCACTACAGTAAATATTAGCCCATGGTTATTGTGGCCTAGTTTTAAAAAATAGGTTATTGCAGCCACTAGCAAACCGTGGAAAAAGAACTGCACTGACTACAAGCAAACAAATAAACAAGACAACAAGGAAATAAATAAGCAAGCAACTTATGCTAGGCTATCACTGCTATTACACATATTACATCCACTAGGCATCAACGTTCGCCACCAGTGCAAATATAGGGAACAAAGCAGTATATAAACGCCGCAGCAAAACAAGTCCGGAACTAAAATCACTTCATAAGAGTTCAAGAAACAATATCCTGGGTACCCACAACGCTGGCAAGATGCTTAGCAAGCTTATTAACTTTCTCTTGTTTGGCGCTTAAATCCTCCAGCGCTTGCTGTTGCACAAGAAAGTACGCATCTGAATTCTGCAGGGACTTCCTCAGTCCTTCGGCTTCTTGCCGAAGCACAGCTGACAGATGCCTTTCAGCTTGTAGCTAAGACTGAAGAAGCCGAAGTGATTCAGGCAGCGTGTTCGAAGAGCTTGTGCTAGCGGTACTATCCAGTAACTCGAACACTACATCAACGCAGGACTGTGGGGTTTTCTCACTGTCTACAAGATCGTTTTTATCACCTTTCTTGGAGACCAACAAGGTTGTCTCACTATCTTGAACCTTATCTGCATTACTTTCTCTACCATTGCATAGTGGGGTGCTCTTCTCCAATATTCTGTTTGCATACTACAAGAGAAACAAGCGGACACATCACAGGTTTAGCTTGTAGTATACGAAACTCATTTTGGTAAACCGGTTCAGTAATAAGGTGGACAGGATAACAACATGAAACAAACATATATCTATGTACTATGGTCACTGTATTATCCATATCATTCTAGTTTATGTTCCCTAATCAAGATAGAGACACAGTTCAACTCATATATTTTAAGACACAGTAGCATAGACAGAATATAAGTGTGAGAAACTACACAGCATTGGCAGCACTTGTAATGTGCATCACATGAGAACATAACTGTTTATACAACTTAAACTGGAATCAACATAGAGCAAGAAGTTAGAACATCAATCCAGTTAAAGTAATAGGTTTAAAACATACCTGTTGTGCCATTGGAGTTTCAATTGGATCCTTCAAATTCGAAAGTAGTTGGTATGAGTAAATACAGTGATGCAACAGCAAAGGAGTATGGACCATAGCTATGGAATCTGACCTGAGAACAGTTGCTCTTCTGCTTTAAACGTGGAGTTTGGGTTAGCTGTGGTGGTCTTCGTGCATTGGGCACTGTAGTAGCTTTACAAACTGCTCGTGTGGGGGTACTCTGTGGTGGACATGGTGCTTTGTCAACTATAAGTGGGTTACTATCCGCTGGGGTTGCGGTTAGATGGGTTGTAGCTGGTTCTCTGCCCAATGGTGTAAGTGTGCAATCTGGAAGAGCCTCGATTATGTGTGGTGGGGCTAGTTTGTGGGCCAGTACAACCATGGTTCTATCTGCATCGACGGGTAGCACTGTCTTTTGTGAATAACGGGTTTTTGCTCCCTTAGATACTGCCATCACCCCCTCCAATTCAAATGGCTGATAAACAAGAAGAAATTGAATGTACAGACATTGTATGATAGACAGATGTGCTAATTCACATATATGTTGTCTAACCAAACAGGACAACATGACACAATTTCACATGTATGATGCCTGACTAAACAGGATAGCATGGCACTGTTTTAGATATATGATGGATAACTTAACAGGATATAATGGCATAATTCAACATATGATGAGTACCTAAACAGGATGACATGACAATTACTATATGATGTCTTTCTAAAATAGGTTGGGATGAAATAATTCACATACATGTTGTCTAAGTATACATGATGGCATGATATAATTGACATAATTGATTCATATACTAAGCAGCTGGCACTCGCATGTATGATCTCTAAACTAAGCAGATATAATTCAATATTGTGCATATGATATCTAAACTAAGCAATGCAAGACACCATATGCATCATATGAGAAATATAAACATTGCAACTTAGAGCACCTCAGGTGGAATATAGGACTGGTCATCTGTCTCTGAATCCTCCTCTGAGGAGCTCCCTGTAACCATCGAGATATATGCCTCAACAGGTACCATTGCCTGCTCTGAAGACCTTGTTTTCACTCCAGATTTTTCCATAACCAGCTCAAATGGCTGATACACATGAAGAGTAGTTCAATATACACAGATTGTTGACAAATGGAATACGTAATGAAAAAAAGATGGCATGAGATAATTCACATATATGATGCCTGGCTGCATGGCGGTGCATAATTCACATATATGATAACTGGCTGAAAAACATGGCATTGCATAATTCACATATCTGATATAGAAAGCAAACAGGAGGCATTCACACAAAGCATGTCTAATCTAAGCAGATGGCATGGCAATGCAAGACACCATATGCATGATATGAGCAATATAACCCAGCCAAGTTAGAGCATGCACCTCGGGGGGGGGGGGGATACAACTGGTCATCTCTCTCTGAATCCTCCTCTGAGGAGCTATCTATAACCAGCAAGAAATCTGCATCGACAGGTAGCACTGACTGCTCAGAAGACCTTGTTTTCACTCCAGATTTCCGCATGAACGACCCAAATGGCTGATGCACAGGAAGAGTAGATGAATGTATAAACATTGTTGACAAATGGAATACATTATGGAAAAAATATGGCATGATATAATTCACATATACGATGACTGGCTAAACAGGATGGCATTGCATGGTTCATGTATATGATGACTGGCTAAAGAAGATGGCATTGCATAATTTGCATATACTCCCTCCATTCCTAAATATTTGACTTTTAGAGATTTCAAATGGACTACCACATACGGATGTATAAAGACATATTTTAGAGTGTAGATTCACTCATTTTGTTCCGTATGTAGTCACTTGTTGAAATATCTAAAAAGACAAATATTTAGGAATGGTGGGAGTATGATATAGAAACCAAATAGGTGGCATTCGCACAAAGCAAATCTAAACTAAGCTGATGACATACAAGATGTATAATGTAAGCAATGCAAGGCGCCATATGCATGATATGACCAACATCAGCATGCCAGGTTAGAGCAAACACCTCAGGTGGTAAACAGGCATGGTCGGCTCCTTCTGAATCTCCATCTGAACAGTTATCTTCCTATGGAATACAATCTGGAAATGCAGGAGGGGGGGGGGGGCACTTCGCCCACCATGGAGCGGCGTCTGCATGACATTATATTTGCACGCAACGGTCTTCTCTTTTCCTCTACAAGTTCAGTACGATTGTGTACAATATCTGACATGCATAATAAAAAAATAGTTCGATTTTGTAAGGCCTAAGGGGTGCATGGAAAAATCAAGACTGATGGTAGCAAACGAGTGGATGGATCCAAAACTAATGATAGCAGGTACATTATAGCTTCAGTTTAAAAAGATAGAAAATGGATCATCTATTGTTTGTTGCCCACCCAACATGAACCACATACAAGACCCCAGATGAACCAAATAGTAGACAGATACTATTCGTTGCTGGCTCGATATGAGACCCATGGGCAATTCAAAACTCAAGATTGAACGATAAAGTAGCAGGTAATAATAACCGATGTATAACGTAAGCAAACACGAAAGACTGCGACCTCTCTTCCGGAACTGTGTAGTCCTCAGGTTCATCTACTCAGTCAATGATGGTAATGCAGTTGGCGTGGCTGCCGGCAACGGGGAAGATGATCTGAGGCGGCGAAAGGAAGTCTGCAGGGGGGATCTCTGCTGCAGTGAACACTTTTGTCGATGGTGCACCTCAGGTGGGGTGGATGACGGCACGGCAGGAGCAGGACATAACACACAGAGTTTTCTTTGACGCCTATCTGAAAATGAAGTAAATCTGTAAGGGCTCCTTAGAATTGGAGGATTCTATAAACGCAGGGACAGGAAAAACACAAGAATAGGATAGGAATGCACGTGCAAAGTAGAGCATTTGGAAACATAGGATTTCAGTCAACCTTGGTGTTTGGCTCACATGAATTGGAAGAATAGAGGAATGGAGAAACAAAGTGATGCGACGAGTGTACAACCTCTTTGGCATAGCCTTGTGGACCTCAGCATCATTGGGTTGGACGTGGAGGATGGTGATGATGCTGGTGTGACTGTTGGAGGCGGGGAAGAAGATTCGAGGCCTCCGGAAACGGTGCCGAGGGTACTGCTCCGCTGTGATGGACGGTTCCGTCGTTAGAGCATCTCCGCTAAGGTGTACGGCGACGAGGCTGAAGCATGACAAGACATACAACGTTAATCTGAAGTGGGACCCTAATATCATCTGCAATAGATGATGTAAAATACATCACCAAAAAGTGCTAGATGTAAAACGCATCAGCCGCGCCACGGCCGCTCCGACAGATGCTGTAAGTACTGTTCACTCTAAACTTAACTGAAGAAAATGAACTTCACAGTCGAAACTGAATTTTACTGTCAAAACTGATTGACCTAGTAACAGAGCATTGCAACAGATGTTTAGGGCGTTCGAGCACTAGTAGTAGAGAAGCAGTGATCTAAATCAGCAGTAGCAGAGAGCAAGTCGTGCAATAGCACCGTGAGCGAGTGCTAAAGCAGCAACTCCTGTAGCTGCTGGAGGTCGTGCAGCAGCAGCAGCGCAAGCGAGAGCAAGAGAAGAGCAGCAACATGAATGAAAGCAGGAGCAGTGCAGCAGCGCGACCGACTACAAGAACAGAGCCGCAGTGGGAGCGAGACTCGGAGCAGCTGCATCTAGTGTCGTTGTGGAAGTCGCCACCGAGGAAGCAAAGACATGGGGGAGAGACGCCGTGGATGATGTGGCCGGCGACTGCGCGGTCGATGGAGACACGCCATGTCTGCTCGGTATCGAACACCAGCAGCCCCGTGAGATCGAATAAAAGATAAAATGCAGCGGTGAGTGCAGAACCTCCTTGGTGGCGCCAAGTTGGCCTCGGCTTCATTGGAGGAATTGGTGAGGGTGCTGCGGTTCCGGTGAGCCAGGTCAAGACGGCGCAGTGGGGATTGAGGTGGCGCGATAGACGAGGCAAACATCAGGGCAGATCCTTGGAGGTGGAGGACGGGGCGGTTGATCCGGCGGGATGACGAGATCGACAACGGATCCTCATCCGGTGCGGTGGATTAGGGACGGTGAGCTGTTGCGGTGGACGACATAGTCGGGGAAGAGTCTTCGGCTAGGCGGCGGTCGGGAGGCCGACGGAGGAGCGTGGGGTTTCGCGGGTTTTGGAGGCCTCGGTGTACGAATGGGGGGGCGTAGGGGGAGGGGGAGCCAAGCTTAGGGACGCGCTTGTCCGAAATGTAGGGTAAGTTACCAGCATACCCCCATCGGTTTTGACACCGCGATGCGGAGCTTCATTTCCGGATGAGGGGTAGAAGGGGGATTTCGCGTGTCTGGGCTGCGGGAGTGATTTCAGATGAGGGGGGAGTTCTCGCGCGCGTCCAAATTTCGGGGTAACAAGGCGCGGCGCGGGTTAAAGAAGCGGTAGTTTCAAAGCAGGTGAGACAAAAGATACTCGAGCTTGGAAATTTCGGGATAACAAGGTGCGGATTCCTTGTTCGGCAGAACAAACTTAACGTGTAAAAAAAATTCATACAAGACACAAGAGAGTCATGTCCCCTTTTACTATATTGCTATAGATGCCATTGAAAAAACTACAACAAAAATGTAAAAAAATCGGGAGAACAAGATTACCCTGCACAGTACCAAATCGATTCGCACTTCTCTCAACAACAACAAAAAACAAATCAATTCCCACCAAAGAAAGAGTAATGTACCTTTTTATATGATTACAGATGCCATGATCTCGAATTTCAATTTTTGAATCCACGTTATGTTGAATTCAAATATATCGTTAGGTGACCTTGCGGTTTATAATTGATGTAGTCGTACATTTTGATCTTCCATCATAGATGAACATTTTACTCCACCATGTGAACATATATATTGTCGTCTACCATATGGACTAAATTTTAATCAATTTTTCCTTATTTGAATACGATTGTTGTCAAGTTATACAATAATTTAAATATTATCTTGATAACAAAAAACATACGTATAGCAGTAATCATATTTCACTATGAACTACATGTACCATACGCTCTCCAATTCAAATATTTGTATCCATTTTATGTTGAAATCAAATCATAGTACATTATTGGTCTAGGTAGCGAGATGTTTGGGATAATCTAAACCCTGTTTTCATACGTATAATTTTTGGCTGAATTGGGACAAGTTTTGGTACAAGCCTCTTGCAAAACCGGAGATTCTCTCAACAAGCCTCGTGGTTCCGAGAGGGAACGTGTCACCTTTGTGTGCGAAATGATATACGCTGCCCCCCCTTGATTTTATTTACAGAGGCAACATAGAACTATATGAGTGCCTAGTTAAATTTTGGAATTATTTCGGGTTCATTTGGCCTTTTTATACATTAATTGAGTTTCTGGACTTTTAATGTGCATAATCTAAATATGAATTGCATGCACATGCTCCGGTGCACCAAAGTGGGTTGAAAAATCACATGTGTGTCCTTGGTTGAATTTCTAGGTCCCATGGAAGAAATGAGAATGAAATTCAAACATCTGGGCGTCATGACTCGGCCGAGAACATCGAGAAACTTTGATTTTAAATTCATGTAAATCCAAAACTCGCCTAGAAATCATTAAACTTGGCATGGTGTCATGTCATGGCACTAACATGTTGTGGTAAAAAATTGGGCCCATTTGGAAGCTCGTGGTTCTAAGAGGGAACGTGCCACCTTTGAGTGTGAATCGGTATACGCTGCCCCCCTTGAGTTTCTTAACAAAGGCAACATAGAACTACATTAGTGCCCTGTTAAATTTTGGAATTATTCCGGGTTCGTTTGTCGTTTTTTATAAATTAATTGAGTTTCTGGTCATTTAATGTGCATAAGTCAAATTTGAACTACAAGCACATGCACTTGTGCACCAAAGTTGGTTGAAAAATCATATTTGTGTCCTCGGGTGAATTTCTAGGTCCCATGCAAGAAATGAGAATAAAATTAAAACATCTGGGAATCGTGGCTCGGCCGAGAACATTGAGAAACTTGGTTTTAAAATTCTTGTAAATCCAAAACACGTCTAAAAATCATGAAACTTGGCATGGATGTCATGTCATGGTACTACCATGTTGTGGTAAAAAAATTGGCCGAATAGGAACAAATTTTGGTATAAGCTTCTTGCAAACCGAAGCTTCTCTCAAGAAGGCTCGTGGTTCTGAGAGGGAACGTGCCACCTTTGAGTGCGAAACGATATAAGTTGTCCCCCTTGAGTTTATTTACAAAGGAAACATAGAACTACATGAGTGCCCTGTTAAATTTTGGAATTATTCCGGCTTTGTTTGGCCTTATTTACACATCAATTGAGTTTTTGGTCATTTAATGTGCATAATTCAAATTTGAACTACAATCACATGCTCCCGTGCACCAAAGTTGGTTCAAAAATCAGATTTGTGTCCTCGGGTGAATTTCTACTAGGTCCCATGCAAAAAATGAGAATAAAATTCAAACATCTGGGCATCGTGGCTCGCTCGAGAACATTGAGAAACTTGGTTTTAAAATCATGAAACTTGGCATGGTGTCATTTCATGGTAGTACCATGCTGTGGTAAAAAAAATTGGCCGAATAGGAACAAATTTTGGTATAAGCTTCTTGCAAAATCGGAGCTTCTCTCAAGAAGGATCGTGGTTCTCGGAGGGAACGTGTCACCTTTGTGTGCATAATTCAAATTTGAAATACAAGCACATGTTCCAGTGCACCAAAGTTGGTTGAAAAATCACATGTGTGTCCTCGGGTAAATTTCTAGGTTCCATGCAAGAAACGGGAATGAAATTCAAAATTATGGGCATCGTGGCTGGGTTGGAAACATTGAGAAACTTAGTTTTTTAATTCCTGTAAATCCAAAACATGCATGAAAATAATGAAACTTGGCTTGGTGCCATGACATGGCACCAACATGCTATGGTAAATTTGCAGTCCGATTTGCGAAGGCGCACACATTAACAATCAACAAAGTCACTTTGGAACAAGTGATGTCACGTTACAATCGGAAACACAAGTATTATTGAAACCGTGGGTGAGGGAGTCCTGGATTAGGGGGTATCCGGACAGCCGGACTATAACCTTTGGCCGGACTGTTGGACTATGAAGATACAAGATTGAAGACTTCGTCCCGTGTCCGGATGGGACTCTCCTTGGCGTGGAAGGCAATATTGGGAATAAGGATATGTAGATCTCCTTCCTTGTAACCGACTCTGTGTAACCCTAGCCCCCTCTCGTGTCTATATAAACCGGAGGTTTAGTCCGTAGGACCAACAACAATCATACCATAGGCTAGCTTCTAGGGTTTAGCCTCTCCGATCTCGTGGTAGATCAACTCTTGTAATACTCATATCATCAAGATCAATCAAGCAGGAGTAGGGTTTTACCTCCATCGAGAGGGCCCGAACCTGGGTAAAAACATCGTGTCCCTTGTCTCCTGTTACCATCCGCCTAGACGCACAGTTCGGGACCCCCTACCTGAGATCCGCCGGTTTTGACACCGACATTGGTGCTTTCATTGAGAGTTCCTCTATGTCGTCATCATCAGGCTTGATGGCTCCTTCGATCATTGATAGCGATGCAGTCCAGGGTGAGACTTTTCTCCCTGGATCGATCTTTGTATTCGGCGGCTTTGCTCTGTGGGCCAACTCGCTTGGCCATTTGGAGCAGATCGAGAGTTACGCCCCTGGCCACCAGGTCAGGTTTGGAAGCTTAAACTACATGGCCGAAATCCGCGGAGACTTGATCTTCGACGGATTAGAGCCCCTCCCGAGTGCGCCGCACGGTCACGATGAGCGTGATTTAGCTCTGCCGTCGGACAATGTTCAGGAGATCGCACCCGCAACCGCTCCGACCCTCAATTCGGAGCCAATTGCGCCATCCATGGACGGGTGGCTAGACCCCGCCACGGAGGCCGTAGTCTCAGTGGCGATCGAGCCGAATACCAACCTTACCCTCCACGAGAGCCATGACTCCAAACTGCCGGATTCTTCCCCGGCCACGGACTCCGAACTGCCTGCGCCCGTGCCTATCGAGTCCAACTGGGCGCCGATCATGGAGTTCACCTCCACTACAAAAAAATACACTTCCCTGATGATACGTGTTTGTCACAGTAGGTCACTTTTTTGTCATGCATGTACATCCATGACAAATTTATGACAGAATCAAGATAGTCATACATGTGCTGTCATAGAAGTGTTCCATGACATTGTCAAAATTATCATCATGGAAGTGTCCACTTCCATGACGATAAATCATGCGTCACAGAAGTGCTTTCGTCAAGGGTGACCGACACGTGGCATCCACCGTAATGGAATGCCGTTAAGCTATCGGGTCGGATTTTTGATCCGATAACCCGTTAACAGCCACGACCAATGCCGATTTTCCACGTGTAAAATTCTCATTGGCTGACGGATCCAACGGGCGAGATGGGCCTATGATATGTTGACACGTGGACCGGCCCAAAAGTGGCCCACAAAGATTAAATGGGCCGGCCCAACCGAAGGCCCATAAGATTTAGCGGATCATAATGGGCTGGCCCAGCTAAAGGCCCACAAAATTTAGCAGACAATAATGGGCCGGCCCAGCTAATGGCCCACACAATTTTGCAGACCATAATGGGCCGGCCCAGCTAAAGGCCCACAAGATTTTGCGGACCATAATGGGCCGGGCCAGCTAAAGGCCCACAAGATTCTGCCGACCATAATGGGCCGGCCTAGCTAAAGGCCCAACATTCTCTGTCAAATCGGCCCGTCAACAGCCTATCCTAAACTTGTCATCAACACGGCCCATGGTCACTTCTGGCCCGTTAACAGTCCGCTAAGTAATTGGGCCGAATTACGGCCCGGTGTATTTCCGGCCTGTTAAAGGTCCGGCTTCATTTGGGCCCATTGGTCGTGGCTTCATTTGGGCCCATTTGGGCCCATAGTGGGCCTCTAACAGGCCATCAAAACTTTCGGCCCATAAACGACCATGAAGGATTTGGGTCATATTCGGCCATGTCTGACATTTGGCCTGTTAGAGGCCCACTATAGCTTTGGGCCACTTTCGGCCTGTTGTCATTTTTGGCCTGTTAAAGCCGAACGTAAACCATGGGCCATATGTGGCCCAACGTCATATCGGGCCCATTAACGGCCCATATAGAAATGACGATAATCTAGCCCGACCGAAGTTCCGGCCTGTTAAAGGCCCATGTATTAGGTCGGCGCATTTACGGCCCATCCGAATTTCGGCCTGTTAAAGTCCAGTGGGTTATTTGGCACAATTAGGGCCCAATCTCACTTTCGGTCTATTAAAGGCCCATGTATTTTATGGGCTCGATATATTTACACCTGTAAATGGCCTATTTTTACTGAGGGCCCAGGTTATGTTTAGGCCTGTTAAATGCCCACTATGGGCACAGGCCTACCAGAAAAATATGAAAGCTTATGCTGATTTAGGCCTAGATATTTTTAGTGGGCTACATGCCAATTTCGGCCCGTAATTGTTTTTAGCCCAATTGGAATGGGCCCGACGAATGTTGGCTTGTTGGGCTCCTAGGAAGCTTTCGGCCGATTACATTACTAAGATAAACCTACACTATACAAAAATAGCATTGTAATTACTGCAGCCTGAGGCAGCATCATAAATGTTGTATCACAACAAAATAAATTCCAACCATACAACAAAAGGCCTGTTGGCATAAAGTTTATAGTCCTTCCAGATAAAAGCACCATCATATGTATAGAAGCAGAGATCATTTGACCTGAGTGCTAATGTTTTAGGCTGTAGAATCTAATGGAGCAGCACGATCTCCACCTTTTTTCCACCATTGCTCTTGAACAACGAAGCAAATGTCTGATAGTCTGGTTTCAAAACCATTCATATCTTGACGACATTTCTCAACCACTATTCTTGTTTCCGAAACAAAGTCTATTAGGGATTGGACTTGTGTCTGGAGCACAGATATATCACTTTGTCTAGCAGGAAGATTTTGTTCAGTAGGCGATTTGGACGAGGTTACCTTGACAACCAACCCAGAATTATGCAGGAAGGTGCTTTTTGTACTGTTAGTGGAGAGATACTGACGCACTGCAGCAAGAGGTGACATTGTGCCTGTAGTAGCCTCGTCACCTTCAGGTGGTTATGGCTGTTCAATCATTTGTTCCACAGCTTCCTGAAAGTTTGAACTTGTAGATTAGTGTACCAGATAAGTTACTAATGAGACAAAAACAAACAAAGTAGGTTAAACGTTTATACATAACTTATTTTGGTGAACTACTATAATACATTAGCATGTATTGTAGTGCCAACTACATAATAAAATCACTTTCGGAACATATGTCCATGTACCATGCCTACTGTATTGTCTATTTCCTCACATTCGTTGACATCTAAGGATAAAGAGACATGGTTTAAAGTAGGATGAACATAGTATGACATCATTCATATCATGGGCAAACAGATATAAAACAAACAGGCTATTTTATCATTGTGTGCGCACGTGAACATAACAACTAGATTACAGATCAATACCAAAAGAATATCCGTCATCTCTTTTAAACCATGTAAGGTGAAATGATACGTTAAGACAACTGTGAATAAAAGTGAACAGAGTAACTGACATTGGCTGCAAACCAAGTAGTTAAATGAACACATCATAGTACCAATCAGTTCAAGGCAGGAGGAGTAAGGACTTATAACAGCGGCTTGAACTGGTGTGCTCATGCCCTTCATCTTGCTGGTGTGGCAATCCTTGAAGATTTGCACTGCATTCAGGTTCTTTTTGGTCCGCACGGGATTTCCTCTGTATTTGGAACAAGTCAATATAGATACGATAATATGGCACAAAAAAGAAGGAAGTAGCAGCTATTTACAAGAGCCTTGCAGTGTGCAATATAGCTACGAGATCCTGTGGTCTGTTGGAATTTCACTTTAGAACGGTTGGTTTTGTTCTTCAAACAGTTAGCCTAGAAGAACATACACTTTTAAGGCACATACATAAATACAAGTTCAATATGTGGTCTGATCAAATACATATAGCCTACCTGATACTTTGGATCAGACCAGTGTTTAACGAGGGATGTCCAGTCTTCATCTGTAATATATTCCACTGGAGATGTTTGGGCGATTTCATTGTTAACCTTGCCTTCAAAGTGAGATTTTCTAAGGTGGTACCGATACTGTCGCAGAGCAGACTGAAAAACATGAGTGCATGCTTGTCTAGTTGCATCTTCTTTCGGATCCAACTTGAACCTCATCTGTTGAAAAAAGAATGTGAGTCTTATTAGGAGGAAGCTAGAAAGTATGGGACAGAGCAAGACAATATTACTAATTGCGATGAATAACATTACTTATGGATAAATGGTCAAGGAAGGTGTTAAACTGGGTATTGTCTTTCTCATTCCTGTACTGGATCCACGCTGGGAGGATACGTGCATGACACCTAACGGCAACAGCTGCCTCTGATACTAACTTGGCTGACTCTGTAGCATCACGTGGCCTTTTTAAACCTGCCTCAAAATGGATCTCCATTCTTCCTCCTTTAGATTTTGTTAATCTGTCAAGCATGATCCCTGATGTCTGTTTCCGCTTGCGCCGTGGTGCTAGTTCAACAACGAATATGGAAAGTGTTAGTGTACATCAAACTGTGAGAGTACATATAAAGGAGCATGCAACTGCAACTTGACTCGGTTAGGTACCGTCTTGGTGTTGATGCTCATGAGGTTCATCTGATCTTGCCAAGTCCTGTTGTGTCAGCAGTGCTTCGGAAGTAGTGTTAGGTGTGAAGGCAGCTTGGGAACTGACCAGTTCCGGAGCAAACGAACGAGTAACTGGTTGAGATGCTGGTACAGTTGAAGCGGATGCTGCAGCTGGTGGAGCAGGTGATATTGTGTTTGTAGATTTAGCAAGTGGACTTGGACCTTCTACTACACTATAAGTACCAGCAGAATCTCGACGGCAAAACCTTTTCCGTTTCACCGGACGAGTAACAGCACTCCCTACTATATTATTTTCCTTGCTCTTTTTTGATTTTGCCATGTCAAGCTGTACCCACAACACAAAAGAATAAAATCACTCTTCAGAACTCATTGATGCATGATACAGACAAGCAATACTTTGATGTAAGACAACCGTATGAGGATGGAATATGTAAGAAAAACAGGACGACATGACATATTCACAGCTACGATGTGCAAACTAAGTAGAAGGATTTTCAAGAAAATAGAAGTAATGCAAGCTAGACACCATATGAAAGATGCAACCAATATTACTCTGCCAAGTTAAAAGTGTCTTGTCATAAGTGGCAATTTGAAAAATTAGAAACAGTACCAAGTAGAAATCGATGCAAGATGCAACCACTATCAAACTGCCATGTTAAAAGCGTCCAATCATGAGTGACTGATGCAGGATACACAATAGCAGTACTTTGATGTAAGAACATGGTATTACAGATAGATGCAGTGTATTCTAGACACAGAAAGCCATGTCATATGCACATGTACAACGTATAAACTCAGTAGGTGCAATTTAATCAAAATAGAAGAAATACAGGCTAGACAACATATGCAACATGAAACAGATTATCACACTGTCAACTTAGTGCAAGCACCTGCGATGGTGGAGTACGGGAGATGAACTCATCATTTAGACTTGGGACTTTAACTTCATTAGCAGTAGCAGTGGCAAATCTAGAGAGTCTCTGTTTGCGTCAGTGCGGAGGACCACCAACATCCCCTAACTTACTCTTTTCCTTCCTATTTTCTGATATTGCCTTATGAAGTCAAAACCACAAGAAGATGAATAAAATTAGCTCTGCATAACTGGTTGATGCATCATACAGACGAACACTACTTTGATGTAAGGCAAGCGCAGGATAGGAGGATGGAATATATACAAAAAAAAGACAGTGTTTCATATTCACACGTACGATAGCGTGTATTATGGGTAAGTAATCGTTGCAGGTATAAGTTGTAAGCTACGTAGATGCAATTCAACATAATCAGAAGCAATACAAACTAGACATCATACGGAAAATGCAACCACGTATAACAGTTCCAAGTAAGAGCAAGCACCGGTGATGGTGGAGTAGGGGAGATGTGCTCATCATGTACATGTATGTTCTAGAAACAGGAACACGTGTCATATTCACAGGCATTATGTGTAAAGTAAGAAGATGCAATTCAAGTTAGAAGCAATACAAGCTAGACATCATACACAACATGCAACCACATATAATAGTGTCAAGTTAGAGCAAGCACCTGTGATGGTGGAGTAGGGGAGTCATCATCTACACAGCTACGTTGACTGTCCAGCCTTGTGTTGTCTTGCGAATCTTGTTGGGAGGATGGCGGAGTAGAATCTGTAGAGACCCCCTGTTTGAGTTGCTCCGAAGGACCACCATCATCCACTGCTGGACTAATTTCCTTCAGCTGTAATGATTTTGCATTGTGAAGTCAAACCGATAAGAAAAAGGGATTAGAAACACTGCAAGACACCATATGGAAGGTGCAATCAATATCACTCTACCAAGTTAAAACTATCTCGTCATAGGTGGCGTTCATCAAACTAGAAGCAATACATGCTAGAAATCATATTCAAGACGCAAACTAATATCACACTGCCAACTTAAAGGTGTCCCATCATAAGTGACTGATGCATGATACACAAGAAGAGTAGTTTCATGTAAGAACATGGTGTGATAGACAGATATAGTATGTACCAAAAATAGGAAAGCATATCATATTCACATGTATCATGTGTAAGCTAAGCAGATGCAGTTTACACTAATTAGGAGCAATACAAGCTAGACACCATATGCAACATGCAACCAGATATCACACTGCCAAGTTAGAGCAAGCACCTTGGATGGTGGAGTAGGGGAGCGGAGACTTGGACCTTGTAATGCACTATCAGTACAAGGAGAATCGGTACAGATGCTCCGTTTACGTTGCTGCAGAGGACCACCATCATCGCCTTCCTTACTCTTTTTCTTCCTCTTTCTTGATTATGCCTTGTCAAGTCAAACCCACAAGAAAAAGGAATAAAATTTGCTCTTCAGAACTCATTGATGCATGATACTGACGAGCACTACTTTCATGTAAGGCAGCCGCATGATAGGAGGATGGAATATGTATGAAAAACAGGACGGCGTGACATATTGACATGTATGATGTATAAAGTGTAAACTAAGCACAAGGTGCTTGAACTTGTTAGAATCGATATAAGCTAGAAATCATATGAAAGATGAAACCAATATCACTCTGCCAAATTAAAAGGGTGCCCTAACAAATGTATTTGACCAAATTAGAAGCAATACATGGCAACAGGCTAGAAATAATATGCAATATGCAATGAATAAAGGTGACTCATCGTAAGTGATTGATGCAAGATACATAAGAGAGGTAGTTTCATGTAAGAACAAGGTTAACACATAGATGTAGTGTGTACCAAAAATAGGAAGGCGTGTCATATTCACAGGTATAGTGTGTAAACTAAGCAGATGCAATTTACCCTAATTAGAAGCACTACAAGCTAGACACCGTATGCAACATGCAACCACATATCACACTGCGAAGTTAGAGCAAGCACCTGTGATGGTGGTGTAGGGGGAGTGCGGTCTTCAGGTCCAGAGCTACGTTCAATATCTTCATTTAGGCTTGCTGTTTCTTGAGAATCATGTGGAGAGGATGAAATTGCATTCTTTATAAGAGTATTGTGTCTCATATTAACCAATGCGCGTGACTGTCTCATCATAAGCGATAGACGCAGGATACACAAGAACAGTAGTTTGATGTAAGAACATGGTGTGATAGGCAGATGTAGTATGTACCAAAAACAAGAAGGCGTGTCATATTCACATGTATAATGTGTAAGCTAAGGAGATGCAATTTAACAAATTAGGAGCATTGATGAGGGATACACAAGAAAAGTAGTTTGATGTAAGAACATGGTTAATAGAAAGACGTAGTATGTATCGAAAACAGGAAGGCATGTCATATTCACAGGTATAATGTGTTAACTAAGCAGATGCAATTTACCCTAATTAGAAGCATTACAAGGTACGACACCATATGCAACATGCAACCACAGATCACACTGCCAAGTAAGAGCAAGCACCTGCGATGGTGGTGTGGGGGAATTGCCGTGATCAACTAGAGAGCTACGTTGACTATCTTCATTTAGCCTTGCTGTTTCTTGAGAATCATGTGGCGAGGATGACACTGTACTCTTTAAACGAGTATGGGGTCTCACAGTAACCCACCCGGGTGACTGTCTCATCATAAGTGATTGACGAGGGATACAAAAGAGCATTAGTTTGATGTACGGACATGGTTAATAGACATATGTAGTATGTATCGAAAACAGGAAGGCATGTCATTATCAAAGGTATAATGTGTAAAGTAAGCACATGCAATTTAACCAAATTGGAAGCAATACAAGCTAGACACCATATGCAACATGCAACCACATTTGACAGCGCGAAGTTAAAGCAAGCACCTGGGATGGTTGTGTGTGGCAATTGAGATCATCAACTGCAGAGCTACGTTTACTGTCTCCAACTGCTGACACTGCACCCGTTAGAGCGCTGGAACGCTTAGTGCTTATCTTCGAATTACACTGGAGCGACTTCTGTCTTTTCTTTTCTGCATTCATCAACACCGCGTCAGAGTCTGAAATACCCATGCATAAATAAACAATAGTGTGAGTATGGGTGAAGTGTGTGCACAATTAGTATAGTGTAAAGGTAGCAGATAGCAGGTCGGTGAGAAATAAATGACGGGAGACATATGATAGCTCTACAACATGCATGGCACACTAAATTACTACAGGATTCTATGAAAATAACAGTCGACTGAAAGCAAATAGGTCAGTCCATTTTTTCTGCACCGTCCGATGTACAAAGAACGGGCAGATCGCCTTCATCTACCTCCAGCCAGTCAGTGTTGACGATCTTCCTCAAAACGCCAGCGACCATCGGCCCAGTATTCCTCCCCTGCCTGCGCCCTCGCCTCGACCTCACCGCACCGCCGTGCTTGGCACCGCCCCCGGGCCATCCATTCAAGCCCCGCCGACCTCCAGATCAGGCGCAAGCAGCTCCTGCGCCCCACACCCCGCTTCCCCGGGGAGCAGGCGGACTAGGTGCTCCGCGCCTAAGCGGGTGCTGCTTCTTTTAATTGCGGTCTGACTGACCCAGAATTGAAATCCAGGGGGGCTACTGACCTCTAGCAAAGGTGAAATAGTAAAAGGGAGGAAACCTTGTGCATTTAGTATCATGAAGAAGATGCAGTAAGAAGCGCTCAACTAGTTTCTTTCATGGGATGAATACGGTGTGAGTGGAGACGTAAGATTTGCACGAATATGGGAAGAGGAGTACCCCTTTCTGCTGGCAGTGCTGTGTCCTCCTTCTGTTTTTCCGACGATCTTCTTGTTGTTTGTCGGAAACCAGAAGTTGTGGAGGACGGTGCAGCCTTGGACGAACCCATGGCCAAGTTGTTGAGTGTGGTGCGGTGGCCGTCTGTCGGCGACGGGGAAGCAGATCCGAGGCGGCGAATGATGACGTAGCGGGAACAACTTCGGTGCGGTGGACGGTTGCGACAGTGGAGCCGCAGCAGTGAGGCGCAGGACGGCAGGGTCGGAGTGGTTCTGGTACGACACACGTCGGCGTCGTGGAGGCAGCTCTGCCTCGGCTTCAGCTGCTAAGTCCTTGAGGGCATTGCGGTTGCGGTCGCGTTGGACGACGACGTCAGGGTACCGGCTCCGGCGTGATGGAGGAGGGCGGTGGTGGATTGGCCGCTATGGGGTGGAGGACGGAGGAGACTGGGGTTTCGCAGCTGGTGGAGAGGGCGTTTTCGCGCCCATGGAGTATGAATGGGGAAACAGAGGGAGGCGGGGAACTAAGGGGGAACAATGTTTCGGTTTGAGACGCGCTTGTTTGAAATTTTGGGAAATGTAACTTTCCCCCCATCTAAAATTTCGGACAAATTGCGGGTTGGGGGTAGGACAGTCATGTCAGGTGTCCCAAATGTGGGTGGGATAGATTTTGGCCGAGCGCATGGGTAGGCGCCCATGGCGTATGAATGCTTCTCTGGCGTCTTGGTGAAGTTACAAACCTACCCCGCTTTAGACCTTTGGACATCGGGCCGATAGGCTACACGGGCCAGAGTCAGGACAGTAATTTCCTACCACCAAAACATTAGTCTCGCGCAGTTTCGGGTGACCAGAGGCCTAATTGGTGCTTCGTTCAATATTTGGGAGCAGAAGCATTAACGTTTTCGGTTCTCTTGAATTGAACTTTCAGGATTTGTCAAACTTCACAAATCTTTACTCTTGAAAATCCTAAAGCTACGATTATTTTGGAATGGAGGAGGTACATTTGAATACACATTGTACACGAGTATATATTAAAAAATATGCAACTTACCTCAGTTCATGCATGGTTCCAGATATAATCTCCTTGGTTGCAAAAAAAAGTTAGATATGCGCATGAATATATATATATATATATATATATATATATATATATATAGCATGTTCAAACTCACAACAAAGATTGATGCCCCCTTTTACATATGATTTACAAATGCCATTATCTCGGGTTCAAATAGATGAATGCACTTCCTATGAATTCGAATCTTCGAAACCCCCTTTATGTTGAATTCGACATGTATTCTATTTCGTAGCTAGCAATTTGGAATGTATCCATGCAAGTGACAAATGTATAAAGTTCTTCACACTAACAACATGGAGTGCACTAATTAATGTTTATATATGAATTGCAAAAGCATCCATTGCCTGTATTTCAAACCCGTCTCACTCTATGGATCGATTATATGAAATAAACACATGCACATGCTAGAATTCAATTGCAGTTGAAGAAAGAGCCTACTCCTAGTACTGTATATTAGTGATAGGGGTGTGTACAAAGTACACGTGAATACCAGGCATTGTGCGTGTGTGGATACTATGGATGAACTAGCCCCTAAGCTTGTATAACATACTAAGGGCCTAGGGTTACAAATCATATATAGTCGGCTTATCACCAGTGGGGATAGAGTCCTCCGCGACTCTGGTAGCTTCGTGTTGTACGCCGAGTCCTCCACATGGGTCTTCGTATAACACGTCTCGGTCCAACCTATATGTGGCGCAGGATGGAACCGACCCATGAGTCTTCATGTTGACCCACCACAACTAGAAATGATGTGCCCACCACACCACACACGCAATCGGCCACTAAGAGAATAAGCATATACAATAGTACAACAGTATCTAGCTCACGATACGTCTCCATATTTGGTTGATGACACTGACGGACTTTGCATTTGATGCGTGCTCCGTATTTTGTTGATGACACTTACGGTCATTGTATTTGAAGCGAAAGCACAATATGGTCACTGGACTTCAGAATAAGCTCATCACGATCACTGCATACATTTTGTCGTGCTAACCAACATGTCGTTGGATGGTTAGAGGACAGTGGTTTCTCGAGCCCACCAAGGTTAAAGTCCCGGTGCTCGCATTTATCTTGTGTTAATTTCAGTATTTTCCAGCGACGTACGTTCAGTGGGAGGAGACGTTCCACTCGACTACGAGGCACCTATGGTGACTTCGTAAAATCTCAAGATCATATATGCTGGCCCACACTCTCGAAGATGCTCATAGGGGTTGGGTTCGTGTGTGTGCGCTTATAGCGGTGAGTGCTTGCGCGTATATATGTGCCCTTGTGTCTGTACCATGTTAAACAAATACATATCATGATTATACGGTCACTGGCTCACCCGTACAACTCCGTATTTTGTTGATGACACAATCAATTGACCAGTCAAACATTCCACGCGGCGCAACTAGTGTTGCACCATCGGGGCGCGTAACCGTGCGGCCCACCTGTCAGCCTGTATATGAAAGAATGAAATGGTATTTTGAGTCTGTACCGTGTTAATAAAATAGGAGTACATTTTAGGGTGATCGTATGGTCACTGGCTCACCATACAGCTCCGTAATTTGTTGATAACACAATCAATTGACCAGTCAAACGGTCCACACTCAACAGCGCACATTACCATAGGGCCCACCTGTCAGCGCGTATATGAAGGACATAAATGGTAATAAATTAGTGGTCGATGGGTATTCAAAGTCGTGAGACCTCTGGTTGGCAGTCACCGGCGGTTGGGGGGCGTTCATTGGGCGGTGGGGTGGGGATCCCCAGAGAAAAAGC
>NC_057812.1:473611572-473624031 GCF_018294505.1 Triticum aestivum | reverse complement strand
GGGCCGGCCGCGGGCGGCGGGGGCTGGTGGTTCGGCCGGTGGTGGCTGGCGGCTCCGGGGGGTGGAGTTTGATGATAAATTGGAGGCCCTTGATTTCGTATCCAACGGCTGGAAAATCTAATGACCAGAGATGAAAAAGTCAGTCGACTGACGTGTAGCCTCACCCCGCACGTACACATGCACGCACGCAAGACACACACGCATGTAGGCGTGCAACACTGACACATACACACGCACGCATGCTGGCGTGCAACACTGACACGTACGCATGCACTCACGAACACACGCACGTACGCACCCATGCATGCAACACTGAAACGTACCCTTGCACGCACGCAACACTCGCACGCCTGCATGCACACAACACATGACGGAAGACACACATTCAACCTATACGTGCATGCACCCTATGTTAAGGACATGGATTGTTATGGGTATTAATCAATCTTATCTGTGATAAGCAGAACATTAATGTTTGCAGCGGTCTTTATGAATCACAATGTATTGAACGGGCTATCAGCATAGTAGGCTTATCTACATGAAAAAGATGACGTCACACTCGATGAACAATCATCGGTTTATGAAATACCCGCTTCTGAACGCCTTGGCCCACCAAAGGTTCCTCTGCTGTGCGCTGCCTGCATTGGGTCACTGACATCCAGGCCATGCACCCAAAGAGCCCACACGTCAGTGGAAAAATGGCGCGGTGTCCTAGGTCTGAGTCGAGGGCGCCACTCGCGGCACGCCCGGCTGAACACGCCTCCGTGCCGCATTCAAATGCCTCCATGAAACCCGCCCGTGTGGAAGCCGAGAAACCCACTCTGTACACACGCCCGTTCATGACCGGGCCGGCGTTAAACGCAACACCGGCCGAGCTCCTCCCGTCCGCCATCTATTTAATCTCCTATTTAAACGAGGCCAAACGCCGGCCAAGAATCGCACACCTCCGCCGCTCCCCTATCTCCTCCACCATTTTGTCCACTCTTACAATGGCTTACGAAGAGTAGTTATTCCGCATCCAAGCCGACTGGGTAGCCCGCCAGATACGAGCTATGCATCTCGCTGATCCACCTCCCTCCCCTCGCCCGACGGAGCCAGTTGCCGCCCCAAGCCGGCGCGCGGTTCAGCAACTCGCCGCTCCAGGCCAGCTCAACGAGGAGCGGCGCACGGGCGTTGTTGCTGCCGTCCATGCCGCCGCCTCGTACCGCGTCTCCCGTTTCTGTGGCCGAGACTCCCATGCCGGTGGCCGCGCCATCCAAGCAGCGACAGAAGCCGGGTACGCGGAGAGCTGCCAGTCGGTGGCGAGCGCCTCCGCGTCCGCCGCCATCATCGAGGAGAAGTAGAACACGGGAGGCCGCCGCCGCTTGGGTCCCATGAAGGCCACCGCGGAGGCGACGCCGGCGTACACAGTAGGTGTCTTGCAAGATCCTTTTGTTGCGAGGACCTTTGTCGACCCCGCATGTGCTCCACAAAAGAGGGCAATGTTAGGATGAACTCGAGCCGGTGCCGGCCATGGCGAAGTAGTCGCCAATATTTTGGCTACCCCGGGCAAGATCCAAACAGCCCCTCCCAACATATTCTAATCCCTCGTTCACCGTGGAATTTTGCCATATGTTGTTTTCATGGACTAGCAAGATGCCCGTGCATTGCACGGAACATCAAGATGCATTTTTTACAAACTCCCGCATGCATGCAAGGGATAATTAATGTCCTCCTTTGCTAGTACCATGAGGTAAACACCATTAATATTGCATCGATTAATGTTAGTGGCCTTGTATATCTGCAAATTGTAATTTTGATAGTGGCCCCTTGTATATAAAATTGAGGGAGAAAGATGAGAGATAAGGCGAGGAGGAGTGGGGCGTGGTGGTGACTGGTGGTCGGACTAGGCGGAGGCATGGGGATGGACGGTGCATTATGTCTAGGTTTGTATCTCTCTCTCACACACACCCATGTAGGTGGGGGACGTGCATGAAGAGAAGAGGTGCACGCATGGCGCACGTACTCCCGTCTCTTTCCCAACCACACCCGCGCGGGTACATGGTGGAGCTCATTTCTGTATAAAAAAGGCAGCCCATGTGGTAATTTGGCACATGTACTGGTTGTCCACTTGGTGGAGAGAGGACCGTCTACCACAGGTGAACAAACAAATTGCGACTTGACGTGTTATGTTAAAAAAAGAGGCAAACCATGTGGGGCCTACCTTAGAGGCAAGGCTCTATACACTGGAGTACTTTTGATGTGTCCCGTCAACTCGCAAAACGAGGAGAAGCTTGCTTAGTACGCCGTCTCCCCCACCCACGGGCGTGGTGGCTCGCAGGATGAGGTGAAGCTTGCTCCCTCGCCCACGCGCGTGGTGGATCGCAGCACGAGGAGAAAATTTTACTACTCCCTCCGTTTACTCCTCGTCCCTACTACGTACTTTGGTTAGTACTCCCTCCATTTACTTATACAAGGCCACTATAAAAAATACATTTTGCATCTATACAAGGCCACAAATAGTAATCGAGACAAAAGTTAATACTCCCTCCTTTCCAGTTTATGGCTCAATTTCAAAATCTCTCCAACCAAGGTAGACGGTGAGTGATCGAATTAATTTCGTAGTTTGCACAAGTAATTAGTACGCTCGTTTTTCTCAAGAAGTTGTGTTTACCGAGGCATTAATTAGAACAAATGCATGAATGACCACTAAATTTCCATGAACTTGTACATGCACTGGTTAGTTTCCTCTTGACACTGCTTGCGTCGGGTGATCTAACGCACCTCGAAATCCAACATGTAATGGTACTACTACTAGTATAGTAGAATTGAGACTTATCAAACGGAAAAACGAATGTTTTTTAGATGAGCCCTATAAACCGTAGTGGGTACGTACTCCGTAAAAACAGATTTTTCCAAAACTAAGTCGCTCCCTTTCACGAATTCTGTAGTAGTATACTCCTCCGCCGACGCTCCTTTCATGAATTCTGTACTTCCTGTCACCGACATGTGGGACATATAGCAACCGGGTCGATGTGTCAAGCACCAAAAAACAGTGCAGAACAGCAGGGGGACGCACCCCACTCGTATCGACCCAGTAGTAGTAATCAGCAATGAGACGTCAAATCACAATGCCGCACTTTCCCAGACGGATGAAGCAACCCTTATTTCACACTTCCGTTCGCCATCATCTCAAACCACGTACTAGTATCGCTTCTGCCTCAAGAGGGACACACGCATCGCCTTGGTACATCATGACACGTGGGACCGCATGACAGGCCATGCTCCCCCGCCGATCGCTCGGTAAAATCACCTCATTTTTACTATACTTCCTCCATATCGGTTTACTACATGGCATGCACGTCGTTCTAGGTTGAGAATTTAACTGGCTATATATGTGATGAACAGTACTCTAGCCTTTTAAAAAATGTATACTTTTGTATAGTAGTACTATCGATGGATTGCGCCATGGAGCAAAAATTGAAATAAAAAAAGGTGGTACATATAGAGAGCGCTCGTCGCCAAATTATGCATATAGTTGTCGGATCAAAAGTATGTCTAGAGGGGGGGGGTGATTAGACTACTTGACCAAATAAAAACTTAACCTTTTCCCAATTTTAGTTCTTGGAAGATTTTAGCTACTTTAGGACAAGTCAAGCAATCATCACACAATTCAAGCAAGCATGCAAAGAGTATTTTGGCAGCGGAAAGTAAAGCATGCAACTTGCAAGAATGTAAAGGGAAGGGTTTGGAGAATTCAAACGCAATTGGAGACACGGATGTTTTTCCCGTGGTTCGGATAGGTGGTGCTATCCTACATCCACGTTGATGGAGACTTCATCCCACGAAGGGTAACGGTTGCGCGAGTCCACGGAGGGCTCCACCCATGAAGGGTCCACGAAGAAGCAACCTTGTCTATCCCACCATGGCCATCGCCCACGAAGGACTTGCCTCACTAGCGGTAGATCTTCACGAAGTAGGCGATCTCCTTGGTTCAACTCCACAATCTTGTCAGAGGCTCCCAAGTGACACCTAGCCAATCTAGGAGACACCACTCTCCAAGAAGTAACAAATGGTGTGTTGATGATGAACTCCTTGCTCTTGTGCTTCAAATGATAGTCTCCCCAACACTCAACTCTCTCTCACAGGATTTGGATTTGGTGGAAAGAGGATTTGAGTGGAAAGCAACTTGGGAAAGGCTAGAGATCAAGATTCATATGGTAGGAATGGAATATCTTGGCCTCAACACATGAGTAGGTGGTTCTCTCTCAGAACATATGAGCTGGAAGTGTAGATTTGTTCTGATGGCTCTCTCCACGAGTGAAGAGGAGGTGGAGGGGTATATATAGCCTTCACACAAAATCCAACCGTTACACACAATTTACCAATCTCGGTGGGACCGAATCAACAAACTCGGTCGGACCGAAATAGTAAACCTAGTGACCGTTAGAGATTTTTGGTGGGACTGACATGCAACTCGGTAGGACCAATATGGTTAGGGTTAGGGCATAACGTAATCTCGGTGAGACCGATTACACAAACTCGGTGAGACCGATTTGGTAATAAGCTAACCAGAGGGTTGGTCAGGTAAACTCGGTGGGACCGATTCGCTCTTCTCGGTGAGACCGAAATGTTCCAAAAAGGAAACAGTGAGTTTACATTGCAATCTCGGTGGGACCGATTCGCTCTTTCGTGAGACCGAAAAGTTACGAAAGGGAAACAGTGAAATTGCAATCCCATCTCGGTGAGACCGAGATCCCTATCGGTAGAACCGATTTGCTAGGGTTTGGCAATGGCTATGACAAGTGAAACTCGGTGGCGCCGGGTTGAAAGAATCATTAGGTCCGAGTTTGGCTTTGGGTTTAGGTCAAATGTGGATATGGGAAAGTAGCTGAGGATTTTGGAGCATATCATTAAGCATATGAAGCAAAAGGCTCATTAAGCAACACCTCATCCCTCCTTGATAGTATTGGCTTTTCCTATGGACTCAATGTGATCTTCGATCACTAAAATGTAAAATGAAGAGTCTTGAGCATGAAGCTTTAGCCAATCCTTTGTCCTTAGCATTTTGAGGGTTCCACTTTCACCATCCATGCCATGCCAATCATTGAGCTTTCCTGAAATGATCATCTTGGAATAGCATTAGCTCAATGAGCTATATGTTGTTATGAATTACCAAAACCACCTAGGGATAGTTGCACTTTCAATAGTACTATTAAAAAAGCTAGTACGTGCTTAATTGGGGTGCTAAATTCAATTAAAGAAATACTAGTAGTATGTACATACTGAAGAGTTAAAATAACAAGAAGAAACATAACATAGTTCTGTTGGGGGCTCAGCACAACACACCCCTCAAATTAAACTAAGCACACCTGAAATTAAACTATGCAACTAATCCGGTAGACACTGCATTAGAAGTTTAGAACCACCATGAGCAACGACACTGCCACCTTACTCAGAGTCCTCGTCCACGTCCTCGACTTCGTCCTTGTCCCTATTCCTCTTGGCCGATACTTCTTTGCTTGAACCACACACTTGGCTGTTGCTCTTCATCCAACCCTTGTAGATATTGAAGCAAAGGTAGCCATCCATTGCAGCGTAGTAGATGTGGTATATATCTAGTACATTCCGCTGCCATGCATGACGATGAAATGTGTATGGATGTTTCTCCAGTTTACTGTATGAAGGATGAACCATGGCTCCTGCCAGGGTTAGCATTGAAGGCTGACGAGAGGGCACCAGCCTATTCTTCTGGAGGTCGAAGGGGTTGCCTACAACGAGGCCTATCCGACTAGGACTTCTTCGTCGTTCGTAAAGTCTACAGTAATGAATTTCACTGTTTTGTCCTTGAGGAAGGTCTTAAAATCCTGGCACTCAACATCGGCATGTCATATGTGGTAGACCAAGAAAACGTTATGTACGCAAACCTGGATCACGGCGGGCTTCTTCCTCTCTTCGTCCTTTAGATCCTTCTCTCATCCCAGGACTGCGGTGTACTCAACATCTAGCCCAATGACCCACTCATCATCTGAGTTTTCAAACATGCGTCTGAAGCGAGAAAGGCATCCTTTCACCGTCGCGGAAGAACGGGTGTAGATGACGTCGAACTCATCGCCAATGATGGTTCTAACCTTGTACTCACCGCCGATCATGGAGATTTGGGACGCCATGGATTTGGGAGGAGGGTTAGGATTAGTGGAACTGCCGTAATGAGAATGGACGGGACGACTAGGAGCGAACACCATAGTATTGAAGGACGTGCGGGGACGAGTAGGAGCGAACTGCCAGCGTGCGAATAGCAGGGTAGTGGCTTTCCATTCTCCCATGATACAGTCTTCCGAGAGCCCTTGAATCTGAGATCGAACGGTTGCATGGCGTGATGCTAGACCTATGGGTGAATGTCCTATCCTGGAGGGCTATTCTGCAAATTTTCAGCAACTTAGCATGCGATCGTTTGATCTCAGATCCAAGGGCTGCCTGCAGCCCGTATCATGGTCGCGCCTACCACGACCGTCACGTCGCTCGCGCGGTCGCGCCCTTGGAGATTTAACACGGTGCGTTAGGCTATCTGATGTTGGCATGTCATACATAGTCATCACTTAGTCACTCATAATACAACAAGGTTGGCTATAAGTGTATTTTTTGTTACTCCTCTCTATCTCTTTCTTCGTGCTCAAGGAAGAAGCGGTGCTAGTAAGCGCGTGTATTTATTGCATTTGCCAAGGAGTGACCTCTTCCAATTAAATGGTGTTGCTAAGTTTGCTTCATTTAATTAGCTATAGACTCAAAATTGTCTTTTCACCTAGGTACATGCGCTTAGCACCGTTTCTTCCTTGGGTCACCAAACTAGTCTCTCTCTTCTTGATTAACTTGCCACATCAGACTTTATGCCTATGTGGCAAGCTTAAGCACCTGTAGGAGCAAGTAAAAGTAAGTACAATAGTGCGCTTTACATGGCATTTTTGCATATGTGGAGGAAATAGAGGCAAGGAAAAAGTGGAGAAGTGGGCTCTCATGTAAGAGCCAACCTCTACTACATGGTGGAGCATTGGGAGAGGCACCTGTATGGAGGTGGTCAGGAATCTGGCAGACTCACGCCGGTCGTAGCGCCGCAGTTAAAATGATAATGGCAAGTCAAATCACGGGGCCCCACCTGTCCAGCAGTAACTCGCTGTCAAATCACACAGCCCTATGTTTGCAGCAGCCTACTCCCTCGTCTTCTCGCGTCTCTGTCAAACCGACTAGGCGGAACTGCCCCGCCGCCTACCGCGCAGGAAAAGCCCACCCTCGACTTTTAAATACAACTACGTCCGCTTAAGAATCCAATGATATACTTATTGTGACATAGTAACTCATATTTTGTTAGTCAAATGGATGACCTAGAACTACGTGCAGGCCCTATAAACCGAGACGAAGAGGGTAGTTTAGCACGTATGTTTTTAGATCAATATAGTCGGGATTCACCAAGGAGCAAAACCAAGTGGTAGGCTGATCCTGTCGTGTTGGCGTAGCAACTCAAGCAGGGTCAGTCCGCACATGAAATGGCGACACACTTAACAGGACCCCTTTGGCCGACATGTGGCTCATCCACCGTCTTGTTCCACGTGCGATGCACCAAATTACAGTTCGGAGCAGCGGTTGGAATTGGAGGCACCCCGGTCGTAGCACCGTAGTAGTAGAAAATGAGCGATGAGGGGTCAAATCACAAAGCCCCACCTTTCCCGCATTAAGATGGACAGACGAAGCAACCATCGTTTCACTCTAGGGCGCAAGAGCATAAAGAAAAGAGAAAACAATGATGTGTGCGGCAGCTACCTAGGGCACCCTAGGGTAGGGGTCTCCACTACAGATCCTTTTTTGAAAGCGCCTCCACTACAAATCGGCTTCTCCCTCGTCCTCTTGAAGAAAACCGATGATGAGTGCGGCGGTAGGGTTTGTAGGAGTACTACGGCGTGCGGGGCCACGTCGTAGTAAACGGGTTCGAGCCGACGCCTTAAATATGTGTGGGCCGCTTGGTTTTACGGGAACGAGGCAACATTTTGGGTTCGGGGACCAGTGGAGATATAGTACGTACAAAAAATTGTGGATGTAGGTTCGACCGAAAGGCAATGATGCATGGGCCCTGCATTTTGATATACCCGGGACCGCGTGAAATTTGCTACTCTACTCAAAACTAGTACTAGTAAGGTACACATGTATTGAACGCATGAGATTTCAAAACCAAATTATGAATAAATACACACTATAGCATGTAAAGCTTTGAGTCATATATGCATGATGTAGATGTTCGTTTAGTTCTTATAGGTCATCTCATTCAAAATCAATAAGTTTTATAAAAATGTTAAGATTCATGGGGTTGTGGATTGTACTCCCTCCGTTCCAAAATAGATGACCCAACTTTGCACTAACTTTGTACAAAGTTAGTGCAAAGTTGGGTCATCTATTTTGGAATGGAGGGAGTAAATCATAAAGTAAAAAACAAATAATGGCAATTCATTTAGAAAAAATAATCAATTATGATACAGAAGATTCTAGAACAAAGGAGAAGTGCTTGTGTTTTGAGGTTTGTGCATTATGCTTAAGTTCAACCATGGAGTCTTCTAAATTGTACATGTGGCAGATCTGGTGGAATGTTGATGATATCCAACGGCCAGTAGTGCTCGGATTTGCCTATCTCTGCACTGTCGGGTTAGCTTCATCCAGCGACCATCTGTCAAAGTTATTAGCACACTATATAGTTCTTGTGCCATAGTTGCATGTTTTGGAAAAAAGCTACTAGTGGGTTGTACTATCTATTTAGGAATAGAAGATGTATACATGGAAGTTGTAGGGAAAGAGATGACATGGAGCATCTCAATTCCTATGAGTAGGGATTGGAAAAGAGATGCCATTTGGTTCACATCATAGGAACTTTTCTATTGAATCTAGAGATTACATGTATCTCAATTCCTATGAGGTGTGATTAGAAAAGAGATGTAATTTGGTTCATATCATAGGAACTTTTCTATTGAATATACGCTAATGTTTATTTTATTTTGAAATTAAGGGAGTATAGGAATCCATTCATATGAACCAAGTGGCTCTAAATCTATAGAAATGATATCATGTTTATTTCCTTTGAAATGTGGAGTATATGAATCTATTCCTATGAACCAATTGGCTCTAAAGGAAAAAATCCTATAAAAATCATATCATATAGAGTTCCTATGATATTCCTCAACACTAAAGGATGCTTGAAATTGCTGCGGGTGATATGATGGTCTTTCTTTGTAGACTCCTCAGCCAACTTTATAGTTACCTCTCGAAGATGAATGAAATGACATATACATGGTATTCTACATGTGCAATTTGGTACACGAAAACTCGGTAAAAGTTTGCGAGGTTCGAATTTTCAATAAAGCTATATGCACTGCATTTCAGAACGGATGGAGCATACGGCAGTTGCTAACACTCACGTGGAAGATTTGTGTGTAGGAGGAGTGGCTGTTCTGTTAAATGACATGGCAAAACTGACACTGTCGGATGCCGATCTAACGGTTCTTATGGAGTTCGTCAAGAAAAGGCTTGTGGCGAACGTTTGTTGGATAATGATTTACGGACACATGCATTGCATTGATTCTCTCTCACGCACACGCACCCTCACGAGTCACGACTCTCCCGAGTCCTCTCGCAGACTCGCACGTCGCACCCACCGTCTATCTGCAGGTAGACGTCACGCACATATGTGCTCTTCACACCCTACCCTCAAAACTTCTAAAAACAAAAGACGGCGCACACATTTTATTTTAGCTCACACGTCACACACTTGTACTATTACTCTTGCGGCGAACATTCTTTGGGCATAGTATATTGTACTCTCACAAAGAGAAGCGGTGCACGCACGCACTAGTTCTCTCACACCCACTCGCGGGCACACGTAGGAGCGCATTTTTTTGAAGCTGGTACAACAAAATCACTCCACTATATATAAAAGCAGGAGCCTTAGCGCTTGCTTTACTAGGGTTCCTCTCGTTCACTCTCTCATTCTCTCCAGATCTAAGCAACACATAGGTGGCCACACTCTCTCTCAGCTCACGGCTGGTCACAAATCCGGCCGGACAACCTCGACCGGGGCAGGGGTGTAGGTGCATCGTTCACGCTGTCGTCGACAGCGAGGGAGGAGACCAACGGCTGCCCGCGCGTCCCGATCGGCGGCCGTGCCGTTCTCTCCGAGAGAGCGCCGGCTCGGGAGGCCCTCCGACCCCTTCTTCCTCCCTACGGTATTGTGGCCAAGATGTGGCCTCCCGACGCCGTCTTTGCGACATGCCGACAACCCTCAGGTATATATTCCTTCGAAACCTGCCTTGCTCTACTGCCCCAGCTCCCTTCGTGTGGATCCTTTTCTACTTCCGTCCACTGTTCCAAAGCCACCTAGACTTCTACTATTATTAGAAGTAAAGCTATTTCATACAGTCGACTCAAAGCGTTGGTTCAAATAGGGAAGAAAGTGGGAAAGCTGTAGCATGAATCTAGGACTTGGTTCTAAGAGGAAACGGGGGAAAGTAGTAATATGTGTCACTATTTAAATAACCGTATTTCTTATTTGCGCAAACAGGGATGTCTGTCTCCATATTGTTTCGGGATGTCTGTCTCCGTATCATTTCTATCCGCGCAATCGAAAGCACACCCCTCAGTTTTAGTACAACTGCGCAAAATGAGAAGGCTATCCCTCGTTGCCGTCGTCTAACCTCCCGTCTTCAAGGTATCCCTACATTGGTAGTAACTAAGGTAGAATGACCAACGCAATCTAAAAGAAGCTGATTCGTACGTTTTACTTCCTGATTGCAGTGCAGGGACGAGCGAAAACAACTGCATCCTAGTCCGGAATGCTCTTTCTACCAATTCATCCATGGACCGAGGACTAGCTGGCACGGCTGCATGGCAGTTTTTTGGACAGGTGCGCGGACAAGAGGCATTGTGGTCTGCTTATTTCTGCAAATAGCGGTGCTTAAATTTAGTGGAATGCACAAGAATTTCGCCTGGTCAGTACACTGCATGGTTCAGTTCAGCATTCCAGCTGAGACCACAATTATAATTGGTTATTCTGGAATGAGAGAACCTAACCCTGAATGGTGGCAACAAGAAAAAACCAGAGTGAACTCCAGGAAATTTAAGCCTGCCGGGAGGCCCTTTGCTCAGAGAGAAGCCTTGCTTGTTTTTTCCTGATTTGTAAACCTTCTCACAACTTTGTCTTTTGATGTGAACTAGTATATGTTTCATATGTTCTATGAATCATTGAGATGTACAAAATTGCTTAACTTATGCTTGTCAAGTTTTTTATGAAGACGAGTTTAATGTGAGTGTTCCACATGAGCACTGGACTAGCGTGTGAACGTTTGGAATTTATTACATTGTGGCCTCAATTAACTGCATGAACCACTGTAACAAGATACATAGTTGCTTATATGTCAGATAGCAGATTGTTGATTGTTAGTTGGTCGATAGCCTAGTGTTGAAGCGAGCTGAGCCCATGTGCCGTGTTTTGCAAAACTGCTTACAAGTGGGGTAGCACCAACAGTGTTTACAAGTACTTATGTATACGTCGGTGCATGGTTCTCGAACGAGTGCTCTATTTCATCAAAACACACACTGCTCGTATGATAAACCGTGACAACTTATGTCTTACCATGCCATATTCATGAAAAAACTAGTGAGGGCGCATCTATTTCGGCAACAATTACGATGGTTCTCACATGATTCACGGGCACACAAAAGTAGCAGCAGTTCTCATAGACGGATTCAAACAGAGTACTAGCCCCAGAGGGGTCGATAACAGGCAAGGTTCGGATAATTAGACACAATCCAAACTACTATTAAACACTAGCTGGGGCAACTATTTCATGCCTCGATCTAATTTGGGCTGGACACAAGACGGACCTTGCCATGAACATCATTGAGGATGTCCCGCAGCAGCTCAATCCTGTGAACCTTCATGAAGACAACCTTGTGGCCTTGCCACTGATAAACTTGTTTGTGGAGGCATGCCACGTCATCTTCCTACGTAAGCTTGACAAGAACAGTATTCCTCACAAACGAAGGAGTAGCTTTGAACTTCTTGTGCTTCAGTACACCCTGGATAACATGCCTGACAACAGTGAGTCTAGAATACAACTCTTCATTGGTATAACCGCAAATGGCTTCCAGGATCCAACAGCCCAAGAACTCTGTTTTCCCAGTGCGTATATTCAGGTCGTCCGCCTCATAGCGTGTGACATGTACAACCACACAATCCTTGTCTGCATCAGGGCTCTAATTGAAACAGAAACAAGTTCTGAATTACTTTTCAGTATAAGAAACACAAGTTATTTAAACCACTACGTATACCATGGCATCGAAGCTAATAAAATTTTACATTATTAATCACCACATACTTCCTTTTCTAAAAAAATCACCACATACTTAGATGAAAAACCACAATCGAGATCGGCAAAGAAGGAAATC